>NC_061120.1:7413097-7419168 GCF_002878395.1 Capsicum annuum | reverse complement strand
AGCAGCACCACCACCACTACCACTACCATCATCAACAACAATAAGTCCACCTTTCAAAATTATTTTTCTTATGATGGTTGTTTCTCCAAAATATTCTATTTTTATTCCATCAATGACCTTACAGTCCGATAAAGTTTGCACAGACCGTAAAGTAAGAAAATATGGCATCTTCAACTCTCGGTTGGTTGAAACAAGCCACAAATGGACAATCTAAAATAAATCAGTGCATATATTAGAATGATGATGAAATCATTTAAAATAGTCATTAATTAAAACAAAAACTTGATTATAATTAGACTTACTGCTTCCTTTGGGGGATTGAAAAGATTAAGGAGTTTTGTATTTTTATCAGTTTTGAACGACAATCATCTTAGAATTCTTGGACAAGAAACTTCTTCCTGGTAGTTCACTTGTTGTCTCAAATAAGGAATGACTTCAAATGCCCAAGCCTATAACATAACGTCAATAAATCAAAAGCATTATTGAAAAAAAAAAGAATCATATCATAATAAAAAAAATATTTACCATGAACTCATGGAAAGCTATATAAGTTGACTGTCTTTGGCGTTAACGGAGTCAACAAATATTTGACAGTCATTTTGAAGCTTTCATAACCCCAAGGATAGCTATTAAATGCCTCAAGGTCCTCGGAGAGATTTATTAAACCAAGGCTTATGTTGTTGTTAACGTCTCTCGCCCAAAGACTATTATGTACAAACCAAACCAAGCACAATAATTGCTTGTGCTTCTTTGAAAGTCCTTTATATTTCAATGCTTCTATAAAATTTTTGGTTTTGAAGCTTGGACCAACAATGGACACCAGGACATCATGATCATTCGACTTGCCTTTGCCTTTTTTGGGTGTGCGGGATGCCTTTTTTGGGTCAGAGTAGGTGTAACTTGAGAAGGAGAAGGAGGATAACATTTTAGTCTAGTAACTATGGCATACACAAATCAGTCCACAAATATACATAAATCAGTCCGTATAATTCACAAGCATCATAGAACAAACATACATAAATCAGTTCACAAATCATACGCAAATCACACACAAATCAGTTCATGAATGTAAGATATAGTCCACCAAAATAATATACAAATCAGTCCACAAATCATGCACAAATCAATTCACAAATGTTAGAAATAGTCCACCCAAATAATATACAAATCAGTTCACAAATGTAAGAAATAGTCCACCCAAATCATATACAAAATAGCTTACAAAAATCACTAGAACAACTTAAAATCTTAAATGAGATCATACCTTTTGCATGCCCGACATGATTGTTATTCCATCTCCATCACCAAGTTGCAAATCTTGAATGAGATATCTTAAGAACCAACTCCAAGAGTGTTTAGTTTTTCTATCAACCACTGTCCAAGCTATTGGATACATTTGTTGGTTTCCATTTTGTCCAACTGCCACTAACAATTCTCCTTTACAAGAACCCTCTAGAAAGGATCCATCCAACCCAATGATCTTCCTACAACCTTCTAGCCATCTATTCTTTAAAGCGGCAAAACAAATATAGAAGTATTTGAACAAGTGTTTTCCCGGTACAGTTTCATTATCAGATCTCACCCAATAAAAAGTCCCTGGATTTGTCCTCTTAATCATATCTACATAATCTAATAACTTTAGAAAATCAAGCTTCCAGTGACCCATGAACTTGCTACTAACATTGAGTTTTGCCTTGTAACATATTGATCTCCCCACATGTAATCCCCATTCGATTTTTAGTATCTCTTGAAGCTTATAAACTCGAATGTCGGGATGAGATATTATTCTGTCCCTCATCTTCCTCTCCACATATTTAGCTGAGCATAACTTATTCTTGTTCTTTGGAACACATTTATGAATAGGATAATATTTCTTTACAGAAAAATTTCTATTCTTTTATCCAAACTTGCAAGAATTTGCCAAGCACACCTTCCTACACACTTTCCTACACATCTTACACTTATTCTGTTAGGTTCATTGGGTTTTATCTTCAATTGAACCTTCTCTTGGATAGAATAATTAGCTATAGCTTTTTCAAACTCTTTTGCATTGTCAAATATCATACCCAACTCAAAAAAGGTAATGGCAAAAAAATCATCATACCTCAATTTTTTGCTTTTTTGTAACGACCTAATTTTCTAGAACTGGAACGTCACATGGTGCTCATGATCCAAAAGGACCATAAGCTAATCCTCTACCGATATCTATACCTGAACACTGCATAATATAGATAATAAATTTGGAAAATGACCATAAGGTTCAAAACATCTAAAAATACTCAAAAATTGAAAACTGAATACTGATACATCTGTCTGAAAAGCCTCTAAAATGTCTGAACTACGGAGTTGATGGGACATGTCCCCAAAATGTCCCTAACTAACTCTGTCTACTGAAAATAAACTAAATCTAATACGATAATAAAATAAGGATCATCTTCGACTGAAGAGGACTCATTGCTATGTCTACTGCTGCTGATTGGGACTGAGCTACTAAGGGTACTCTGGATCTCGTGCCTCTGAACCTATGGTGTCAAATAAAACACCATAGCGCAAATGCGTTAGTATGGTAATGCACCGTGTATGAAGATAAGGTAAGGCTAAATGCAAGGGCTTATGCATGAACAATTACTTAACTAAATAATCATGAGAACACATGCCTGAATGCACAAACCATAACTGAAAACACCGCAACTCGAAATACTAAAACTCGAATACTGCTTTACTAACCTCTGAACACACTACTAATACTGAGATACTGAATAACTGAATCTTCTGATATTGATAACTGAGTACTAGCGTTGAGATCAGTCTTATCTAGCAAGTGATCTAAAAAATTGATGATACTGAAACTGATTAACTAAATCTACTCATGTCAATGACTAAATTCTAAGATTTCTACTCTCAACTGACTGCATCAGAGATCAAACCACTCTAACGAATGATTGCAAAATCTACTATCAATGTAAGAAAATATTATATCTAAGATAAAACCTATCTAGCGGAAAATCTCTGAATCTGATAATGAGATTACTCAACTGAGTCTGAGACTGAGATCAAGCCTATCTAGCGGGTGATCTATGGATATGATAATAAGATTACTCAACTGAATCTGAGACTGAGATCAAGCTTATCTAACGGGAGATCTCGAGATCTTATAACAAGAATGCTCAACTAAATCTGAGATCAAGCCTATCTAGCAGTTGATCTCTGGATCTGATAATGAGATTACTCAACTGAATCTGAGACTGAGATCAAGCCTATCTAACGGCTGATCTTGAGATCTAATAATAAGAATTCTCAACTGAATTTGAGATCAAGCCTATCTAGCGGGTAATCTTCGGATCTAATAATAAGATTACTCAACTGAATCTGAGACTGAGATCAAGCCTATCTAGCGGGTGATCTCTAGATTTGATAATAAGATTACTCAACTGAATCTGAGACTGAGATCAAGTCTATCTAGAGGGTAATTTTTAAATCTAATAATGAGATTACTCAACTGAATCTGAGACTGAGATCAAGCCTATCTAACGGCTGATCTCAGGATCTGATAACAAGAATGCTCAACTTAATCTGAGATCAAGCCTATCTAGCGAGTGATCTCTAGATCTAATAACGCTGATACTGAATAACTTCATGTGGTACAATGCCTATCTAGCGGGTGGCCCATGAATCAATGGAACTATCTGAGTTCCTCACTTAGATAGATGACTGTATCTGACAGTCCTAATTTATGAGTTTTTTTGAAGACTTATACTAAAACTGTAACTGTGGGAGTGCTTACTTAACCGATGCCCCGAATCTGAATTGGTGGGGTCCAACCTGTAACCCCAGCTGGAAAGGTGTCAATACCGTGCCACGGGTAAAGACCTCTAATGGGTGACCCTCACAGGAAGTCAATCCTAAGGCAGTATAATAGTCAAGCCTATCTGACGGGTGACTCCTTCATCCTTCACTGGCTACGCAGTTCTAGAGTTCAGGGATTGCTCCTAATGACTCTGCCTCTCTAATGGGGAGTTGCCATCCCTGCACTCGCTCGGTGGTAGCTCCTACTCCCAAATAAAAGACTCTGAACTGATTCTTAACTTAAACTAGACTGAATCTAATACTGATCATATTTCTCAACTGATCTGACTGAGTTAAGCTGAATTCACTTGGTTCCGTATCTGATGGAATACTACTGAATCTCGTTATCTGATTGAATGATACTGAGTTCCAAACTGAACACTCGAATACTACTAGATCTGAGTTGCGTACAAAACTGAGGCTAGAATACTAGCGATACTGAGATTACTGACGTTTCTTAAGTTCTGTATTTGTCTGAGAGTATAGAGTTCTATAACTTACTAAGTTCTAAGAACCATGGCTTGACTGAGATTATCATAAAAACTGACACTGGCTCTAGACTCCAGCTAAATTGCTGGGTATAAATACCCCCAGGACTCGATAACGTAAAAGTAAAACACGACCATTCTTAAATAATCAAGACCATGGACATTAATTCACCATCACAATCACTAAGGCATCTCTTCAAGCATTTAAAAATCATAAGCATGTGATAGTATAAGGAGACATGTTTTTGGCTCATACTCCATCCAACAAGGTCTTGCATCAAACACTTAGCATGTATTAAAGTCTTAGCATGTATCGAAGAGCACATAATTGGGAAATTTCATGTTATCATGTCACAATTCATTCACTAAGGCTTTTCAAAAAACACTTGGCATGCATAGGCTTGCACACAATTGGGGATTTCTTGTCAACATTCTATAATGACTCTAATTCCTTCACATAAGCATTTTATCAAACATATGGGGAGCATGCTTTGCTTATTCAACAATTTATACACTTAATTGATCTGAACACATCACTTAACAAGCAACTTGAAGAGGATTTATCCTAAACATCACATGAATATCACATACTAGGGTCAAAGCTTGATAACCTTGTAAAAAACATGAATCAAAACTCAATAATAGCATGAACATCAATTTCAAATCATATGAATCATGAAAAATCATAAACATAAGATCTTTGAAATTTAGAAAAGGGTTCTTGAGCTTCTTGGATGAAAGAGACCTAAGAATCAACATCTGCATACCTTAGGAAACTCTTTCTTAAAGGCTCTTGGAGAGATTCTTGATTTCTTGATTTCTCTTGATTTTTCTTGAAGAAGAAAGAAGGGTTTTGATTTGGTTTAAAATTGATTTGTGTATGATTTTTGTGAACTGATTTGTGAACTGATTGTGAATATTTGTGGACTGATTTGTGGACTAATTTATGCATGTTTGTGCTATGATTTTTGTGGACTGATTTACCTTTTTTTGTCCTGTGGACTAATTTAAGTATATTTGTGGACTAATTTGTAGATTAATTTATACATGTTTGTGTTGTGATTTAGTGGACTGATTTATGTATATTTGTGGACTAATTTAAGTTATTTTTTATGGACTAATTTATGTATATTTATGGACTAATTTAAGTTATTTTTTGTCATTTTTATGCTGTTTAGGGCCTAGAATCAGTTGTTAGGGAATCACTTCCTAGAGTAGAAAGGAGAATGTGTGCAAGACATATTTGGGCAAATTGGCAAAAAATTTGGAAAGGTGAAGAAATAAGGAAAACATTTTGGAGGTGTGCTAAAGCTAGTTTTGAAGTAAAATTGAGAAAATTCAGTATTTGAGCACACTTCACAAGAAAATATGTGATTCTTTGCTTATATTTGATAAAGAATATTGGTGTGGGGCTTATTTTAGTGAAAGAACCAAGTGTGATATGGTGGAAAATAATATGTGTGAAACATTTAATTCTTGGATTATTGGTCCTAGACATAAGTCCATGATTAGTATGCTTGAAGATATTAGGCATAAAATAATGGATAGGCATGGAGATATGATCAAATTTACAGATACTTAGACCAGTGATATTTCACCCATGGCAAGGCTAGTTTTAGAAGATAATAAAGAGATTGGTAGGAAGCTAACTGTGAACTGGAATCATGACACTGGATTTGAGATTCAAGATGGAGACTATAGGCACATAGTTGATTTGGTTAAGAAAACATGTACATG
>NC_061120.1:7405800-7410097 GCF_002878395.1 Capsicum annuum | reverse complement strand
GAAAAATTATGTGGAACATTGGTATAGAAGAGATACATTCCTACGTGCTTATAAGTACTTCATATAACCTATCTCTAACATGATAATGTGGCCTGAATGTAACAATCTATCCATTGAGCCACCTAAAGTTAAGCCAATGCCGGAAAGACCTCCAAGAAATAGACAAAAAGCTAAAGATGAACCAAGAAAGAAAAAATAGGGGAAAGCATAAAAAATGGAGTAAAAATGACATGTTCCAAATGTCATCAGGTTGGGCATAATAGAAGAAGTTGCAAAATAGTGGTACGTATTTTGGTGTTTCTTTATCCATTTAATCATTCTTACTCTTCTAACCTTTTCTTAATGTACATCTCCCTCAAAAGCCTTCTCAGCAGCCTTCACAATCAAGGTCAATGGGTCAGCCTAGTACTCAAAATTCTTCATCTCTATGTCTTGAAACTTCAAGAGTTAAGGGAAGTAAAAAGCAAGCAGCTAGCTCTTCAACTATGAGGGAAACATCTTCTTTAGTTGGAAGAAAAAGAACAAGAGATGTGGGGTTCGGTGTTTACACAGACACACAATCTGGAAGACAAGTCCTTCATGTATGTAATTCACGCGTTATTTAACTTCCTTGCATCTTTATTTATGAATTGTGAGTAATGTTTTTTTTTAATAATGCAGCCCGAAAGATCAAGTGAAAGAGTTATTTCAAGTGGTACGACACTAAAGGATGCATCACTGACAAATAGTGATTTGGGGTTTAAGCCACCTCATTTGAAATGAAAAGGAAAAGATGCATTGACTGGAAATCAACTTCAACATATGCAACAACGTAAAAAGCTGAAAATCAGATCCTAGAGTCATCGTGTTAAATTGGATGGCTTCTTTTTGTTTTTGATGTATATTTTGTGAAGGACTTTTGTGAATGCTAATTTAAAGTCCAACAGTGGTAATGGCATGTAGATATGTCAAATAATTAAAATGTTGGTTATTTTGATGTAGGTAGCCTTTGATGTAGATATGTTTGTTGTCTTTAAACAAATTTTTTGGTTGGCTGGCCTTTTAACTAATTAAAGTGGTGACTTTTTATTGTTCAGTTCTTGAAGATGGTTTTGGCTCTTTACATTTTTACTTAACCCCTTATATTATTCGGACATGCCACTGTTAGGACTTTATAATACCCCATATTTTCGTGCTGGAATATTAATAGTCGTTCCTATGCGTCTAAGCTCTAATCCAAATGAGTTGAATGTGAATATAAGTTTCATGATCATTATCATAGTCTATGAGGTGGTTTAGAGGTAAAAATTATTCATAGGAATGACTTAGAACAAAGTTGAGCTATGATCAATTGATTCATCCAAAATTCGATATTCTATTCTATATGGGTCTATTTCAAACATGTATAACTCTTTATATACATGAAATTTTTCATCTCAAGGCCCAAATTGTACATAATTGATTATCTTTCCAACGATACTAATTTCTCTAAAATCCGATAACCGAGCGAAAAGTTATGACCATTTTCGTGACTGAGGCAATAGCATCACGTGATAAGCGTGCGACGCATGCTTTGTCGCACGCACCAAATTTTTAGGTTCTGTTTCCTCATTTTTAAGGATAAAATGGGTATTTTTCAACCCCTATCAAGCCGTAACACGGGCTTAAACTTCCAAAACACCAAAATATGATTATTCTCTCTCAAATTCATCAAGAACACTCCTTAGGGTTTCAACGCAAAGATCAATATATCTCAAGATTTCACCGTAGATTTTTAATAATTCTTCAAGATTCAGAATCCCCATTGTGAGGGCTACAATAAGCACCCATAAATTGTACGAATAGCGTCCCAAAAAGTAAGAGTCCATAATTTGAGGTATGCGGGGTTTGAACAAGGACAATCCTTTCGTCTTTGTGCCCAAAACTTATTTTAACTTATAAATTACTGAATTTTTATGTGATTTTCTATGAAATTGAAGTAAGGGCTTATACCCAATTATTAGTATTTGAAGATTATGAGATTTCGAGTGATTGAATGTAGAAATACATGACTATTTTCATATAATTATGCATGGAATGTGATTTTTCAGATTTTTTCAGTTGAGTTTAAGCATGATATTGAGATTCTTGATTTTATGATTTTAATATCATTGAAGTATTTTCAAGAAGCATATTGAGTATGATGTTTTGCATGATTATATTCATGTTTTTATGCACATTGCTGAAATTTCCAGATTTTAAGATGAATTATGAATACTTATGTTACCGAGCATGAATTTCGAGATGTTTTATTGTGAGCTTGTTGAAAGGTTTAAGATGACTGTTGAGCATGAAGTTTAAATATGATTTTGATGCATCTAAAGCTTTATATTTTGAGTCTTAAATACAAGTGATGAGTTTAAAAGGAGATTATGATCTCAAGTTTTGTTGACAAGTTTTGATAAGTGCTTTCAAAAGCAAAGATTAATCTTTTGATCCTAAGCTAAGATAGGAATCCACACTATTTATGATTCAAATAAAAGAGAAGCATAATTTGGTCTTCATTATAGATCCTTGAGTTATTTTAAGGTGGATTTCCTAAAAGTTCTGAGCAGAAGTATGGGAGTAGTATTTAGCACTGAGTTGAGTATGATTTCAAGGTCTCACACTCCAGAACTACGTGCCACTGTAGGATTGAGATTTTATGGGCCTTAGGCCCAGATAGTGATCACTAAAGTTAAAGGTTCTACTCCAATGACAAGGATAGACAGCTCTCCCCAATGTGGGAAATATGTTGGACTCCATGTAGCTCACATGGTTTATGTCGGTTAGAAGAAACTCTCAAAGTATTCCCCACTCTATCTCAGATAAAGGTATATGTATTTCGAAAGCTATGATTCCAAGATTTCTAAGGTTCTCAAGTGTCAAAATCTTTAAGTTTCCTAAGAAGTTCCTAGTTTTCATGAGATTGAAGTGTATGTTCTGAAACATGTTGTTTTTAAGACTTTATCTATCCTACAAGTTTATGAACAAAGAAAGAATGCATAATTTTGAAACTAAGTATAATGACTCATGAGATTTACACTATATGTTTCATTATTCATGATTTATGGGATTTAGATTTACGATTTATTTCAGCTATGTGAGTCATTTATATTAGCATACATGTTTTATAAGAAAATGATGATATTGTTTACTATATGCATACATCCCCATATACTCAGTACATCCTCAAAGTACTAATCCACATATATGTCTATGTGCTACATTGTCTCATAATGTAGGTATGATTTGTAGCACACATACCATGTTCAGTCAGTTGCAGCTTCCAGTCAGCAGGTGATGAGTTCTTTTGATCCAAGGGCTCGATTCAGTTATATAGTTTGAGAAGTATTTTATTTTTCTATATTCAGTCGTATTGAGTTGGGATAGTTGGGAGTCATGACCCAGCTACCTATAGTCAGTTCTAGTAGAGGCTTCATAGACTGTCAGTAGAAGTTGATGTGTTCAGTTTCAGTTTTGTTTGTAAAAGCAGAGTTGTAATCTTGTAAATTCAGTTTTGTATTGATCAGATTCCGAAAAGAGTAATTTTTTTCTAATTTGTATAGATTTATACTTTTTATTCAATTGCTTATAAGTTATGCCAGTAGAAGGGTTAGCTTGGGATCACTTGTGTCCCTAAGCACCGTGTGACGTCTCGGGACCTATTTTCGGGGCGTTACAGACTTTCCTATTAACATATTTTGCACTCTATAGATGTAAAAAAAAAAAAAATTTGAACCCATTTGAACTAATATCAAAAAGTCTTTACTGACAGAGACTAGCGTATTACAATAGCTACAACATAAATAACTCTCTATAAATCTAAGATATTATCACAATGATCAATAAAACTTGATACTTCCTCCTAATTTTCTCCTTTTTTTTATTTTGTTTTTTTGATCTACTTTTGTAATCCTAAATGAACAATTCTAGCTTGTTCAGGATAGTCAACTTCATACCATCGAAAATACTTTCATCCAACCTCTTTAAGAAGAGCAAAAGAACCATAAAAATTTAATCTTGAATGAAAAGAAAAAGCTCAATCTACAATGCAACCTTACCCGGCCATCTTCGCATCCAAGAAACCAATAACCTAGGTTGTTTACAGACCAAGAAAGCTTCAATATTGCTCTTTTTCTGCAATGATAAAAGAAATTAGATGTCATTTTCATCAATGAGCTGAAAATAATGGGAAAATATTAGAAAAAAGTTGTTGGAGAAGTGGTAATCTGATTTGTAAAAGGGAAGGTCTATAAAAAGGAATTAGTAAGGGTATTATAGTCAATAGCCAGTTTTT
>NC_061120.1:7398921-7405700 GCF_002878395.1 Capsicum annuum | reverse complement strand
ATATATATAGTTATAGTTATAGTTATAGTTATAGTTATATACTAATTATAAAACATATACACATGTATACATTAAATATATACGTCTATAGAAGATATATACACATATATATATACCATTCAATATATGTACTACTTTAAATAAAACATATACTACAATATATATTTATATATATATATATTTACTACAATATATATATATATATAGTTATATACTAATTTATAAAACATATACACATGTATACATTAAATATATACGTCTATAGAAGATATATACACACACATATATATAGACCATTCAATATATGTACTACTTTAAATAAAACATACACTACAATATATATATATATATATATATGTATATGTATATATATACTATAATATATATAGTTATATACTAATTTATAAAACACATACACATGTATACGTTAAATATATATTACTTTAGAAGATATACACACACATATATATACCATTTAATATATGTACTACTTTAAGTAAAACATATAATACAATATATATATATAGTTATATACTAATTTATAAAATATATACACACATATACGTTAAATATATATTACTTTAGAAGATATATACCATTCAATATATGTACTACTTTAAATAAAAGTACAAAATATATGTTACTTAATATAATTAATTAATAATACTTGATAGTAAATTAATAATATATTAAAACTAAGTTTTTAATTTAAATGTTTAATTTTAAAAAAAATATTCGGGCCGGTTCCGGGCTTGTTAACCGACGGGCCCGGCCCGGGACCCTACAACCCATGGACTAACCAGGCCGAATTTGCTTAGTGGGTCGGACTAGGTCGGGTTGGGCCGAGTCAGCCCGACCCGTTTGACAGGCTTGTTATAATGTATGGGGCGCTCTTATAATGAGCAAAACTAATATAAAGAACCTTAAACAAGACGTTTAAACGATTATATATTGTGAAATATGGATCTATTATCCTTTAATCCATTTCGAACACATTGTAAATAGGCCATCAAGGGTCGATTCTCAAGATCTAATACACAACTTGATTATTTTCTGGCTTTTTATATTCATTTCTCCTTGTTATTGCTGTGATTCAATTAATTCGTTATTATTTCATTCACAAGATCAATCAGAATCATGCGCATTTAAATCACTTAGATAAATTCAACTATACTGTTTTGCAAGTAAACACATACATAATAGCAGCAGATAAAAGGATTAATTTGTTCTAATATATACACATTATATCAATATGGTTCTTGAATTTTAATTTCATTTTACTTTTAAGTCAAACTTACTTTTGACAAATTATAATAATAATAACAATAGTTGACGATACTAGTGCAATATTTTACTTACGCACATGTCAAAATATCACCTCTCTCTTTATCAAGGTCTTATTGTAGAAGGACCTATTGTTTACCTTCGATTTTTGATCGATCAGACATAAAAAAATTTAAAAGTATATTATAAAAATATTTTTATGTATGTCTAAAAATGTCGACTTGGACATGAACCTACTAAAACACCCTTTGTGATTGTGAGGGACATGTGATCGCAATGCACAAACTGATCACCCTTAGTGATCTTGGTTCCACCCACTGATCGCGATGCACGCGCAAGAGACCCTATGTGATTGTGTTTGGAAGCCCCATGACCCCGATGCATAATTCAACTGCATCAAATATCAACCTGACCAGTAGACCAAACTCAATAAAAAATCCCCAAACAGACCCTCGGAAGTCGTTAGGAACCCTCCGAGCACAAACCGACTATGTTACTAGACTAAAAGCAATATTCCAAACTTGATGGAATTGATGGTTCATCGGATGGAACTCTAAGCCTTAAATTTCCAACTTTCTAACCAAGCTCAAGAAATCCATCTGAAAGCCCCTCGCATACCACAAATACCATAAAGCAACTAAGAGAAAGGTAAAATGGTCAATATATATATATATATATATATATATATATATATGTATGAATGTATGTATAATCTAATATACACACAATAGATTAAACTATTTATAATCACATATGGTTCATGAAGTAAAAGTTTAAATCCATCTTATTACTCTTAGGTCGAACTTACTTATACGACGAATGTGTTAGAGATTTTGCCCTGATTTTCTTACTATATTTAAGTTTTACTTTTTCTTATAAGGAAAATAAAAGTTACCATATTACTTTTACTTTTCCTGAAAGAAAAATATAATTCTTTTTCATATTTGTCTAACCTCTTTCTTGGAGGAAAGGTTTTGGACATCTATAAATAGAAGAACCTCTTCTCATACCATAACATAATAGCATCCACAATGTAGTCTTTAAAGAGTCTTTGTTTAGGGGGAGATTTCTCCCAATAAGTTTTAGGATTTTCAATTTTATTTTTAATATGTAGGCCGTTTGGCCAAACCATATCCAATAATATATATTTAGTTTAATTTTTCATGTGTCATCTGATTTATCGTCTTATGGTTTGCAAACTAAAAGCTTCCGCATGACGCCCTCTCGATTTTGAACCCAACAAGTGGTATCAAAGCTCACGATTTAATAAATCGATAGTCCAATTGTTGAACAAAGTTGCAACCAATTTGATGATAATGAAGATATACATCCAAAAGCTACATGTGGAGATAATTGTCAATCATATTTTCAAAATCATATTTTCAACAATCTTGTTGTCACATATTTGAAAATAAAGCTCACTTTTAACCCTGCAAAAGGGCTCCAATATTTTTAACCTGAAAAGGGCTAATATATTTTTTAACCCCCAAAGCTCTATTTTTAAACATGCCAAACAACAGTGATATATGAAGAATATATATGAAGAACGAAGATCATGCACAAGACGAAGGAGGATCAAGAATATTTTGAAGAAAATCAAGCCAAAAAGGGAAGATTTGTTAGGGTTTTTGCCCTGATTTTCTTACTATATTTAAGTTTTACTTTTTCTTAGAAGGAAAATAAAAGTTACCATAATTACTTTTACTTTTCCTGAAAGAAAAATATAATTCTTTTCCATATTTGGCTAACCTCTTTCTTGGCTAACCTCAAGATTTTCATTAAGGGTGTTCAAAAGTGCACACACGATCTAGCTGAAGGGGTTCAACATCTACTATATATATATATATATATAATTTTGATCATGTATAAAATAGTATAACTTTTCGTCGAAGGTGGTTCGGATGAACCTCTGAGTATATGCTAGCTCCACCCCTAACAACATACCAGTTATATCTCTACAATGTGAGGTCTAGGGAGAGTACGTGTACGCAGTCTATATCACTAACTCAAACATGAGATAGAGAGGTTGTTTCCGATACACCCGACAATCTCCATAATATGATAAGAATTAAATATCATTGCTATAGCACTCAAATCTAAAACCAACTAATTTCAGCAGAGACAATTAATTAGGAATATTAATTTCAATTTTCAAATAGTCTAGTCTTTGTATAAGTTGACTTGACAACAATGACTATTGACTTTTTACAACTGGATTTAAATAGATTAAGTTAATTAGGTTTTGGACAAATTAAAGAAATATAGGAATGAATGAACCTAAAAGAGGATTAAAAGTCATATAATTTCTTTTGTTATGACATTCAAATGTAAAACCAACCAATTTCCGCAGACAATAATTTGGAATATTTCATATAATTCATTGCATATAAGTTTACTTGACAATAATAATAACTATGGACTTGCTATTTACAAATGCATTGACTTGATGAAAACGTGCATTTTCTCGAAGTGCCTTGATATCGTCCCATTTTAGTTGATCATGTTACTAAAAAAATGTTTCATAGTATTTTATCACTTATTAATTCGGGATAAAATTAATTACGATTAATAGAATACATTAAATGTGAACAATTATAATTTCAGTGTCCAATCCTATGCCCATTGAATATAATTAATATGAAAAGGGGTAAAATAGTAAAATTGATCATTCAATTTATGATTTCTTAATCACTATGTAAGATGAAATGTGTTCAACTAATATAAAACGGAGAAAATATAATGTACCGTATGCTCTTGTTTTTAATTAAAAGTTAAAATGAGGTAAGTTAATTTTGAAAGTATTCTGATTGAACTCGCAGAGCTCGACTATGAAATCTTAAGGTCAATTCCAATTCATCCACACACTTCGAGAAGGCAACACGCTGATCTTCTCGAAAATTTGGTAGAGAGTACTAAAAAAACACTTTCTTCAATGAGACTACAAACTTGTCCACTCAGATTATATCTTATTTGAAGAATAACATTAAAGGTTCTCCAAAATTTAAAATTCAAATCAAGAAAGACTCTTTCATCTTTGATCCAGGCTGAATATTTAGTTTACTACTAAGTGTGCTTAGTAGCGTCTCTTTTCGTGAGCTTAGCTGTTAAAGGAGAGACCCTCCTAGTTTATTTTGTGCTTAGATCGAATTGTATGAGTGATCTACATTTATGCTTGGTAATTCTTGAGATTTAAGGATATATCCACGTCTTTATACTCTTTTTGATTTATCATAAAATAAACTTTCATGCGGGAACCTTAAAAAAAATAACATGAGTTAAGCTGAAATAAACTAATAAACAAATTCATAATTTAATCCGCTCAATTTTACAAATGGATTTGATTTGATGGAAACATACATACATAGGTCACATTAGGTTTTGGACAAAGATATATATACATACATATATATATACATACATACATACATATATATATATATATATATATATATATATACTAGTTTAGGTGCACCTCACTTGTTGAGTTCAAGTTTATAAATAATTGGAGATAAGAAGCATGATTGTTATCACATGATTATTAATGATTTGATTATTGATGCTAATAGTAATAAAAATAAGGAGAAAATGTTAGCTTCGCTATCTAAGAAACCTTTTACCCTTAACTGAGTTTTTCATAATCTTCTATCAAAGTTCATGTTTTTGATAAGCTGAAATTGTGTGATATCCATTCCATACAACATAATAAATATAACTACCATTCTATAGTACTTATAAATAATCTTTAAAATTATTAACTAAAAGAAATAAAGAAAGACCAAGATGGTGATAATAATTAATGCAAGAAAACGACTTGAATTAAAAAAGCAAAATAAGAATAAAAATAGAAGTGGTAGAAGAAGAAGAAGAAAATTAAAGTAGATGAAGCGTTCATATATTAAAGCTTGATCCAAAATATTAAATATAATTGTGGAAATTCTTCTTTTATATGGTAAAAAATCAATCTTCTATCCTAATGCATGGCCTCTCTATACCCTCATATCTAATGCAAATGTATAAAAAGGAAGCACAAAGTTATGAAAATAAATATATCACCAATGTGCAACAAAATTAGAATTAAACTACACATAAAAGCTCCGACATTATGAAAAACTTAATATATAAATTTAAAAAAATTTAACCTTTTGTTTTAATTTGCGACTTCTACACCCATCTAATGCACATGCATATATAAAATAGAATCACTAATTCTACCTCAAATATCATAAAACTATTGGATATGTAACAAATAAAAGGCCAGATAATAATACTTGATAATTCTCTTTGAGAAAATTATAGAATCTAAAAAAGAAGTAACAAAAATATGAAGAGGAGGAAGAAGCACTAACAAAAAGTAAGGAGTTTTATTCTTCTAAATAACATGTACAAACAAAATATATTCAAAATTATTATACAATAAAATAGCGAAAGAAACAAATTGCAAGAAGTGTATTATTTATTGTTCTGTCTGTTCTCTCAAATGACAGAAATGCTTGCCTTTTATAGGCAAGCATTGGTAATAACAACAGTTTTTGTTTGAAAGGGGAGGAGGAATATCAACATTGGCAACCAAGAGGTTGCAGTAAATGTTGACAAAAGGAAGTGGACATCCACACATATACAAATATTTCTTTAATACTCCCCCTTGGATGTCTAATAAATAAAATAAAAAGAAACTCTAATAATTCAAATATTGTAATATATACTTTATTTTTCAACTGCCTCATTAAAAACCTTATCAAGAAAAATTCAATGGGACAAAACCTTGACTACAGAAAAAAGAGTGCAGTGTGTATTTACTCCCCTTGATTAAAACATCACTTAACATCTCGAAGATCTCGCATCCCAGTCTTGTATATCATCTTCTCAAATGTTGAGCTCGACAATCCTTTGGTGAATAGATCTACTAAACAGTCCCTTGAACGGACTTGTCTGATACAAGTACAACTAGCTCAAGACCATTCACACGTAGCCAAGCTCGAGAGTTACAAAAACTTCAAGTCATGTTCATGCAAATGGCCGTGTGTGAGTGTGTAATTAATTCATCTAAGGGATTTTATGTTTTGAAGTATGGAGAGGGGCTTTGAAGTGTAAGTTTATTACACTCCAAAAAGTGTAGTAACACTTTTTTTTAATTACACTCCAAAGCCACACAAGACAAAGGCTAGAATGGTCATTTTCTTTTTATTTTGTGGAGTACTATAAATAGACAATAATAGGACTATTTATTGGACTTAGTTCATTATTGATATTTTCACTACACAAGTCTTGTAATATTTGAGAACTTCTCTCTGTTGTTCTTGAGAGTGAACCCAAAACTAGACAACAAAGTGTAGTAACACTTTTGTTGTTCTTTGGCTAGAAACTTGGAGTCTTGAAGGTCATGAGTTCCTCTTGATTCAAGTAAGAATTTGGTGTAAATATCTTTTAGTCTTAGGGTCCTAATCTTCATGTTAGGGTTCTTAGATTTTAGGATATTTTGTGTCAAATTACTATCC
>NC_061120.1:7383743-7395921 GCF_002878395.1 Capsicum annuum | reverse complement strand
TTTTGAAGTTCATGTGTATAAAAAAGTTTTGGCGAAATGTGCTTCGTTCTATCTTCTTTTATGAATCCACCCTTTAATTGTGTTATGCATGCTGCATTATCTTCATATAAAATAGTGGGTACTTTGTTGCATTCCTGGCCACATTTTTTCCAAATGAGATGTATCGTGGATCTTAACCATACAAATTCTCATTTTTCTTCATGAATAACTATTATCTCCGCATGATCTAATGAAGTGCTAGATAGACTGTTTTGTATATCCCCAAGATATGGCAGTATTAGCACATGTCAACATATTGCATGTTTGAGACAAAAATTTATATGGGTTAAATAAATACCCAGCACCAATATAATCTACAAGATCGGGAAAACAATCTTTAGAATAAAATAAGATCATGTGTTTGATCCCATTTCGATGTTTCCTAGTAGGAGCAGAATTATACCTTGCTAACAAATTAACTGAAAAGGGCTATATCAGATTTTGCAGTATTTGCAGAATACATTAGTACATCAATTTCACTAAGATATGGTACTTCATAACCAATTCATTTCGACATATTTATCATATCATCAAATAATCTATTGCTTTTGAAAACTCTCCAAGAGTTCCAATAATTTTCATGTTATAGATTTATGCAATATAAGGATTATAGATAAGTTTTTTAGAAACTTTTATATGCTTCAAATATTTTGAATCCTTAACAAGGTTTTCATGTATGTTTTGTCAAGTGACAATATTCAGCTTTTCATCGGTGACATCTTCAAATATCTAGACTGCAAATCAAATAAGTGTTATGCTTATCAAGATGCATCCTTTTATGTCTTTTCAACATATGTTCATCAATGGACAAATATTTCATTTGTCAAACACTCCAAGTATACATTCAGAGTACGCATTGTTAGTTGCCTTATTAAAAATCTTGCCAGAAAAATCCTGTGGGATAAAACCTCAGCTAAGGAAAAAAAAGAGCAGCGCACGTATTGTACTCGTATCATTTAAAACACACTTTATTCTTATAAATGATGCTCCACAATGTATAAGTGCACCAACTGCACTAAAATATAGTACTTACCAATCATTTTCATGAGATCAAAATTGATTTATTTTCAAGTTAAGCGATCATTATAATCATGGAGTATCCACTAAAATTGCTTTTATAATATTTTAAATCCTTCAAGGATTTTCATATAACTTTTGTCATCTAGCTAGACATGACAAGAATTTATTATATGTATCCAATCTTTTCAATATTGTCAGACTGAAACAAACTTCATTTCATCTACCACAGGAGAATAATTCTCCTACAATAACTCCAGGAATTTTGTGAAATCTTTATGCCCCAAGGCACAAGTCATACTTTATATCTTACGAATTTTACTTTCGCATAGTAAATCATTTGTACCCTACTGTCATTATACCTCAGGTCGTTGGATTATGAGTCTAAATATTTACTTTTTAAGTGAAACAAACTACTTGAATTACATACTTTTATTTGGCCAATAATTTATCTGTCCATACTGTTTGACAGATTTGTATCCAAGATTCTCGATACTATAAGCGCCATATTATACCAAAAATATCATCAATGATTGTTTGATATTGGTTCCAATAAGACAACTTAATAAAGATCTCTTCATTTTCATTACTTATTCAGGTACCTGAACCTTTGCCAAGATTTTATGAAGTGTTATATCGGTGCTAAAGTACTTGCCTCATTATCATGACCATCTTGATCATTTTCTCCTTTCCTTCTTCAAGGAGTTTTACCTTTGGAACCGATTGGTCTATCACGCTTCAGGCGTTTCATAGACTCTGTCCTTTTACGGACTTTTTATTGGAGCATTTTATAGTTGAATTATCATATAGAGTTAGCAAACATGTCCGACAATTAGTTAGCAATATTTTGCAAATGAATTATCTCTTAAACTTCAAGTTCACATGTACATTTTTTATGAGGATCTAAATAATTCATTTCATGCATAATTTTCAACTGTTATTCAAATCTCCCTCTAATGTTAGGAAATCTGACATTTATTTCTAAATTTATCTTGGGATTCATATTTGTTCATTGTGATGAAACAATTGCATCATATGCCTCACACCAAAATTTTTAGATGAAATTTATTTGGTTCTTTACCTTTAACTAATAGTAATAGGGGAGATTTGTTGGCTTGATGCGTATGAATGCTGCTATTTTGTGAATGGCACATCTCATATCAATTTTTTATTTTTTTTTGGAGATTTGTTCTCATAATCAATGATATAGCTAAAATTAGAGGCATACAATTTCTACTAAACCAACCAGCATTATCAACATAATTTGTAGTTTTAAACTGTGCTCTTAATTTAATAATTCGAGCAAACAACTTTGCACAATCAAATTGAAATTTAATAGAAAAGCATATGTGATCATATCATAGATGCATCTATTAAACTATATAATAGCTATCGGTCCACATGATAGGCGAACGGGCCCATATTCACCTTTTTATATGTTTCAAAAAATTTAAAAAATACATCCCAACCTTAGCTGGTACAATGATCAATTCATTGTGAGAACAAACAACACAAGAAAATTCATGAAGAATCTTTTATTTCTTCAATATATGATCACATGAATTCTTAATTATTTTTACATCGCATTTGAACCGGGACGGTCCATCACGCCAACTAATATTTTTTTTCAGTAAATTTTTAATTTACTATTGCATGTGATTCTATCATCATGCACATATTTGTGTATTACAATAAGAGAAAAAGCACGGATAACCTTTACGTAAATATTTATAACCAGCGTCGATTGTAGTAATATGAAGATATAACATCTTTCATTTATTTATAGTCTCAATATAATTTATTTTGGTAATGTCTTTGAAGCTTAATAAGTTTCTTTCGAGACTTACTACAATCTCAATATTATGAACAATTTCATTCCTCCAGATAGTAACACTTAAGCTCTTTTGGAGCTCTTAATTAATTTCATGTACTACACATATTTCACACACCATTCATATGCTGAACATCTCCTTCAAGGGGAAAATCATATTAGTACGACCATAATCATAAAACATTATATAGGCAAGACTTGTTTCTTGCTTTTATCCTTTGGAAATTATATCAAAAATATTTATGTGATACTACAAGTACACGATCAATGATCGTTTATGTCAAAATAATTTTTTTTATTTTTCTCAAACCGCCCATAGAGGTGAGATGTGACATTTATCCAACCATGCATCAGCATGTCCTTATTAATAATTTTTATCTCATCTTGACACATTTATTTCAAGAATGATCGAGCATTAACGATGCTTATCACAAATCTCATTCTCTTCAAGGAATGAATTATAATCATATTCACATGCGTCATAAATTTTCATTAGAACCTCATTCTCGTGCTATGAAATTTATTATATTTACATGAAAGAACTCAACATCACTTTGAAAGGTCAAGTGTGCCATCACTTTATATTTATTTATTTTGACGGAGGATTTATAAAACTTATATCAAATTAGGTCGCACGACAATCATGTGTTCAATGACCTTTCATACCATGCTCATTGGTGGCAAAAATTACCTTCATCTTTGGAAAGATCATTTGAGAACTTATAATATTCTTTGAAGAATATAACTTTCTAATTCTTTAATATACATGTTGTGTAATACTCAATATTCACATCTTGGAGATGACAAAATCGTTCGTGCCAACTTATGAACTTATTTGTACTAGTAAACTCCAAGTTTACCATGTCATATGAGTTCTACTTAGTAAATTTCAGATTTACTAGAACATGAATAATTTTTCAAGTTTGCTATTTTGGAGTATATTTCATAATATTTCCTATCAATTATTCTACTTCTTATGGAGGTGTTACTCCTATCACATTCGCCCCAGGGAATGGATCTGTAGTTTTAACAATTAAAATTCTAATTCCCTAAGAATGAAATATAATGATGTCTTAAGCCTATTAAATTATGATAGCTTAGAATTTCTTTCAAAATATTGCTCCTTCATGAGGCGTGCATATAATGTAAAGAAAGATTTTATCCTTGGTACGCCTGTATTCATAAATTCAATCACTTGTGTTCTTTTATTTGTCTTCTTTCAGACATATTATGCACCACTATCAAATTCAGTTCAGAGAATAGAGCATATTTAATGGTACATGTTTCATGACTTTTCATGAAATACACATTATTTTGCCTTGGCCATCATAATATCATCAATATGGTGCATTGAGATCCAATCTCAATGTTTTATCCGTATAAAGGCATTTTAGGCATAAATTGATGGGACTTAAACCCAATATTTTATCATGGCTCATTGCGATTCTAACCCAATGTTTTAGTCTTTTAATGAGATAAAACTTAAATCCACCGTCTTATAATCAATGACATAATATGTCAAATTATACAACAAAATTTATAATGGACCTTTAAATACTCTTTCGTTTAAACAAACAAAATACATAAAATAAGCATCTTTAAAGACAAACATATATATAGGAAATTATGACTTTTGATACCTACCTCACGTACTTAACCAACTCTTTGGTTATACCTTTGTACAACCAAATCATTGAATCCTTCAGCCTTAATTAAACTGTTAGAGTTATACTTTACGATGAAATTTCATATCTCATCTTTTGGTGGATGTTCACCGAAACAAATAGCATAAGAAATAACTAACCTTGAAGTTCTTTAGATTTATAACCTCACCTTATTTGGCAGAGTCTCGTGCTGATAATGTATTATAAAATAAAATAGCGAAAGAAACAAATTGCACGAAGTGTATTATTTATTGTTCTGTCTGTTCTCTGAAATGACAGAAATACTTGCCTTTTATAGGCAAGCATTGGTAATAACATCAGTATTTGTTTGAAAGGGGAGGGGGAATGTCAACATTGGCAACCAAGAGGTTACAGTAAATGTTGACAAAAGGAAGTTGACATCAACACATATAAAAATATTTCTTTAACAAAAATACTATTTTATCATATATAGAAATTGAATTTGTTATTTGGTCCTAAATTATTATTACAGTAGTTTAGTTATAGAAGGAATTGATTTGGGTCCGTAATTTGATTTTTGTATTCTTAATATTGACACAGAAAAATTATATTATATTTGATCCTATATATTACTATTATACAACAAATTTTGTGCTTGATTATATTTTTTAAAGACTACCATATTTTTCCTTTTTTCCTTACTATTTTAGGAAAATAAATTTGTAAGACCCCATAAAACTCTAATCTAAAATTTAGCTCCTTAATCTTTACAAGCTCTAACACTTAAAAAATTTTGCTAAGTGTTCAACGCTAAGCCTCGTTTTAAGCCTCCAAACTTTGGGGATTTTCTTAACGATCTTCCTGACCTCTGTTTATTAATTGTCAAGTTGTGTTGCTATGGGGCAAGGTCATAGTACGTTCCAGGTGAGTTTCAAAAATTTTGAAATCTATTAGGGCATGTTTGGATTTTGAAACAGCAGTACCATGAGATTAGCATGCATCACATGGTCATCTCACTGGATAGAGCATGCGACACATGCTCCAGTGCGGTGGACTAGAGCATGCGACGCACGCTCCATCGCATGCTGCCAAAATTTTCAGTGTCTAGATCAGCGTATTTGAGGGCAAAGCTGTCATTTTCCCCAAACTTATATAAGTCAAAAACATGGGATTAAGCCCCATTTACACCAAAATATAGCCTCTTCTCTCAAAATCCTCTCAAGAGCAACCTAGGGCTTTTCATAGAAGATTCAAAATCAAGAATTTCCACCGTCAATCTTCGTGTATTTACAAACCAAGGTATGTTTAGTGTTGATTCATGGATTCCTTTCATCCATGAAGATCAAGAACCTTGTTTTATTTATAAATCATGGTCTTTATGTTATGGGTTATTTGTAACCATGTTGTTAATATTGATTGCTTTCAAAGTTGGAATCTTTATGTGTTTTTCATAATATTAAGTTAGCATGCAAGATAACACCCATGAATTGAGTTGCTTATGATGTGAAATTTGATGATTTAACCTATGCCCAAAATTGTGCATGCAAGGTGTTTGTTAAAATGCTTAAAAGAGTAGAAATTATACCTTATAGCACAAACTTGGACTAAATGTGACATGCTTGACAACCTCTTATGTTTAAATGGTTTCCATGCTATCATTGTGAAATGTATATGTTGTCAGAATACCCATAATATTAGAACATGAGATTATGATATGATTATAAGTATTCCCGTCCATGTTAGATAATATGATAACCATGTACTTCATGAAATCCCCAACTTATTATATTATGTATTGTTGATGTGAGTCTTGTATTCAAGAAAGTCATGCTTTGTCAGTTTCTTTCTATCGAGTCCAGGGGGTACTTGTACCTAAAAAATTTAGCTGTGTGCCTAGATTTATGTCATGTTATCACGATATCCTCAGTCAAGCCATGATCTGTAGAACCCAGTCATTCATGTGACTCAGGAAAGCTCAGTAATTCAGTAATCTCAGTAAACTGATGAACTCAGTCAGTTGTCAGATATTAGTAGTATTCCATCAGTCAACAAAATTCAGTAAACTCAGCCCATGTTTAGATCAGTAAATCATATTCAGTATCTATTCAAATGGGAGTAGGAGTTAGCACTGTGTGAGCCCAAGAATGGGAACTCACCTGTTATTTAGAGGGTGTGATTCTTAAAAATAGTCCTTGCATTCCAAAACTACATAACTAGAGTAGGTTGAGGCATCATATCCTATTATACGAGGGTAGATGAGGTGGCTTAACCTATTATATGAGGGTTCCCACTGTTATCATTAGAGTAACCTGTTATATGAGGGTCACTCATATATTATCTTTACCAGTGACGTGGTATTGATACCCTTCCAATCAAGGCATAGATTGGACCCCAATTCAGCTATAATGCATCATTTGGGGCATGTTGGTTAGATAACTACTTCCCACAATTTCAGTATCAGTATTAGTAAAAGAACTCAGATAGTTCTTCAGATTTTAGGACTGTCAGATACAGTTAACTTAGATATAGTATGGAACTCAGCTAATTCCATCAGATTTAGGACTGTCAGATATAGTCACTCATATTATTGGTTAGATCAGTCATTAGAACTCAGTCTTCAGTCATGTTAGTTATCAGTAAACTTATGTTATCACGATCTTAGATATAGTTGCTATGTGTTCATGCATGTATTTTCATGGTCATATTAGTTAGTTAGCCAGTATTGTTTATGTATATGAACCCCATGTATTCAGCCTACCTCACTTGCATACCAGTACATTCAAAGTACTGACGCATTTGAACGATGGTGTCTTATACCATAGTTTTAGAGACACGAACTCCAGAGCACCCGTAGATTCCAGATATCAGTAGTCAGTCAGCAGTGAGTCCTCATCTTTTGAGGATGATATGATTTGTTATTTTATTATTTCTGTACTTAGTTATTTCAGTAGTCGGATTTAGTTGGGGACATGTCCCATCAACTCCTTATCCAGACAGTCATGTTTTAAAGGACTTCAGACTACAATATGTTCAGATAGTATGTCAGTTTTGGGTATTCTATTACACCACACGGATGTTATATTTTTATCAGTTATGCAGATTTGAACCTTATGGCCTTTTAGCCTCTATTTCTGCATTATATTTAGTATATTATGTAGTGTACAGGTACAGATATCAGTCATGGGTTAGCTTATGGTCCTTTGGGGTCATGAGCACCGTGTAGAGTTTTGAGTACCAGACTCAGGGCGTTACAAATTTGGTATCAGAGCCTAAGGTTTAATAGATTCCTAGGAAGTTTGAAAGCGGCATCTAGCAGAGTCTTGTACATGGGTGTGTTGCGCGCCACATTTATGTGCAGGAGGCTATAAGATATTTAGGAAAAGTTTTCCATTTTTTCTTAGTAATCATGTCCTGCCAGTGAGTATAATCTCAAGTCAATCTCTCAGTCTAATCTATTTCTCCTTTTTATTTCAGAACATGCCTCTAAGAGAAGAAACCAGCCTATCCAAGAAGATCCCTTGGATGAACATGTTTCTCATACAGAGCTCAGAGCTGCATTCGCTACTCTTGATCAGTCAGTTGTTGCTCAGAACGAATAACCAATTGTCATTCTGGCCAACCCAGTGGCCAATTCAGCTGCAGCCAAGATTCGAGATTTCACCTGAATAAATCCTCCATTCTTTCTTGGGTCTAAGTCAGATGCGGACCCTCAGGAATTCATCATCAAGTTCAGAAGGTTACAGACATTATGGGGGTTACTCCTATTGAGAGTGCTGAACTAGATGTATATTAGTTTTAGGATGTTTCTCATACTTGGTACAAGCAGTGGAAGTCAAAAAGGCTAGATGATGCAAGGCCTATTGAGTGGGAGGAATTAGTCACCGCATTCTTAGATAGATTCTTTCCCTAAGAGCTGAGAGAAGCTAAGGTGTTAGAATTCATCAACCTCAGGTAGGGCAACATGATGGTGAAAGAGTATTCTCTTAAGTTTACCCAATTATCCAGATATGACCCTCATGTGGTTGCAGATAGCAGGGCCAAGATGAGTATGCTCATTTTAGAGGTGAATGATAGTGTTGTGAATAAGTGCAGGTCTGCAATAGTGAATAGTGATATAACCATAGCTAGACTCATGACTCATGCTCAACAGATAGAAGAGCAAAAGATTAAGATGAAGGAGAAGCAGAAGAAGATAGCAAGAATGGGTAGTTTTAACTTTTCTCAGCCCAAATCAGAAGGAGGAAACTGTTCTCAGTTTCATCCTAAGTCATCAATTCTAACCCTTTTTTTGGTTAGCGCTCCAGCTCCCAAGTTTAGGGATGGTAATAAAGATAGAGCGCCGGGCTCTAAGTCTCAGGGATGTGTTAGTAGTGCCCGCACCTATCCTCTTTGCCAAACTTGTGGCAAGCACCAGGTATTTGTAGAGCTGGCAGTGGTATTTGTTTTGGATGTGGCAAGCCAGGCCACAAAATCAGAGACTGTCCTCAGCCAGGTCCTCAGGGTCAGCAGAACCGTTTCTCAGCTCAGTCCAGCCACCCAAATTAGCAGGGTTCCACTTCCAGTCCTACTAGTGGGCAACGCCCAAATAGACTTTATGCTCTCCAGTCCCGTCAAGATCAGAAAAATTCTCCTGATATGGTTACTGGTATGTTACAAATCTTTCATGTGAATATTTATGGTTTGCTAGATCCAGGTGCTTCCTTGTCTTTCGTTACTCCCTATTTAGCAGGTGATTTTGAAATTAGTCCCGAAATTCTAGTAGAGCCCTTTTCAGTTTTTACCCCAGTGGGTAAAACAATCATAGCCCGGCGGGTATACAAGAATTGCCCAATTATGATATTTTAGAAAGTCACTTTAGCAGACTTAGTCTAATTAGAGATGACTGATTTCGATGCCATTGTCGACATGGATTGGCTTCATTCCTGCTATGCCACAGTCGAATGTAGAAATAGAATAGTCCATTTTCAGTTTTCAAGTAAACCCATCCTAGAGAGGAAGGTTAGTGTATCCACTTTCAGAGGTCAGCTTGTTTTCTACCTTCGGGCAAGGAAATGATATCTAAAGAATGTGTCTATCATCTTGTTTGAGTTAAAGACATTAGTTCTGAAACTCCCAGTCTTGATTCAATCCCATTCATAAATGAATATTTAGATATCTTTCCCAAAGATCTTCTCGAAATTCCTCCCAAAAGGGAAATAGACTTCGGCATTGATCTTCTTCCAGATACTCAACCTATATTTATCCCTCCATACAGAATGGCACCAGCAAAACTCAGAGAATTGAAGGAACAGTTGAAGGATCTTCTAGATAAGGGATTTATCCGACAAGTGTTTCCCCGTAGGGTGCACCAGTTTTACGTGCGCAATAAGATGGTTCTTTTAGAATGTCCATTAATTACCATCAGCTCAATAAAGTCACGATCAAGAACAAGTATCCTCTTCCTAGAATTGATGACTTGTTTGACCAACTTCAGGGTTCCAGCTATTTATCGAAGATAGACCTCAGATCCGGCTATCATCAGCTCAGAGTTAGAGAATGTGACATTCCAAAAATAGCTTTTCGTAGTCAGTATGGTCCCTTCAAATTTCTAGTCATGTCCTTTGGTCTTACCAATGCTCCATTAGCTTTCATGGACTTGATGAACTGTGTGTTCAAGCAGTACTTAGATATGTTCATCATAGTCTTCATAGATGACATCCTTGTCTATTCCCGCAGTGAGAGTGATCATGCAGAACATCTCAGGACAGTACTTCAGACTCTCAAAAATCATCAGTTGTTCACTAAATTTAGTAAGTGTGAATTTTGGCTAAGGTTAGTAGCATTCCTTGTTCATATTATTTCCGATGATGGCATTAGAGTTGATTCTCAAATTACCAAAGCAGTAAAAAACTGGTCCAGACCTGTCTCTCCATCAGATATCAGAAGTTTCTTGGGTTTGGATGGCTATTATAGACGGTTTGTTAAAGTATTTTCTTCTATTGCATCCCCTATGTCTATATTGACTCAGAAGAAAGTCAAGTTTCAGTGGTCAGATCCTTGCGAGAAGAGTTTTTAGGAGTTGAAAACTTGACTCACCTTAGCTCCAGTTTTAGCTCTTCCAGATGGTCCATGTGGGTTTGTAGTATATTGTGATACATCCAGAGTAGGTTTGGGTTGTGTCCTCATGCATCATGGTAAGGTCATAGCCTATGCCTCCAGACAGCTTAAACCTCATAAGAAGAATTATCCTACTCATGATCTTGAGATAGCAGCCGTCATTTTTTGCCTTGAAAATTTGGAGGCCCTACTTGTACGGTGTTCATGTAGATGTGTTCATAGATCATAAGAGTCTCCAGTATGCCTTTTCTTAAAAATATCTCAATCTTCGTTAGAGAAGGTAGTTAGAGCTCTTGAAAGATTATGACATGAGTGTCATTTATCATCCGAGCAAGGCCAACATTATGGCTGATGCTCTCAGTAGACTTTCTATGGGTAGTGTCGATCATGTTAAGGACAGTAAGAAGAAGTTAGCTCAAGAAATCCATCTGCTTGCCAGACTAGGCATTCGCTTAGCCGATTCAGAAGAGGGTGATATATGGGTTTCAGAGTAGTTCAAAATCATCTCTAGTTTCTCAGGTGAAAGAAAAGCAAGATAGAGATCCTAGCCTTGTCAAGTTGAAACAGTCAGTCAAGGATCAGAAAATAGAGGTTTTCTCCTAAGGGGGAGATGGTGTTTTACGATGTCAGGGTCATCTCTATGTTCTAGGTATATATGACTTAAGGCAGTGAATTCTTGAAGAAGTGCATGGTGCGCGCTACTCTATTCATCCAGGGGCTACTAAGATGTACCGTAAATTGCGGGAGATCTATTAGTGAAGTGGGATGAAGAAAGATGTTACAGAGTTTGTGGCTAAGTTCTTTATATGTCAGTAGGTTAAGATAGAGAATCAGAAGACTAGTGGTGCTATGATGGGGTTCATTATTCCTACTTAGAAGTGGGAATAAGTGAACATGGACTTCGTGACAGGTTTACCTCGAACTCGTTGTTAGTATGATTCGGTTTGGGTAATTATAGACAGGATGACCAAATTATCTTATTTTCTTCCATTTCATACCTCTTACTCAGTCGAGGATTACACCAAACTCTACATCAGGGAGTTGGTTATATTGCATAGTGTTTCGTTATCTGTAATCTTAGACAGAGGTACCTAGTTCACTTCTCACTTCTAGAAAGCATTCCAAAAGGATCTTGGTACCTAAGTTCATCTCAGTACAACCTTTTATCCTCAAATAGATGGTCAAGAAGAAAGGACCATTCAAACTTTGGAAGATATGTTGTGTGCGTGTGCAATTGATTTCAAGGGAAGTTGGGATGACCACTTGCCTTTGATTGAGTTTGTGTACAACAACAGCTGTCATTCCAGTATTCATATGGCTCCATTCGAAGCTCTCTATGGTAGGAGACGCAGATCTCCAGTCGTGTGGTTCGAAGTTAGTGTGGCCTCAGTCATAGGGCCCGACTTATTATTCGATGCCTTAGAAAAATTCTAGTTGATCAGAGAAAGACTCTGAGCTACTCAGAGCCAATAGAAGTCTTATAAAAATGTTTGTAGAAAGGATCTTGAGTTTGAGATTGGTGTTTTTTCTATCTCAAGATCTCTCCCATGAAGGGAGTGAAGAGATTTGG
>NC_061120.1:7357202-7380743 GCF_002878395.1 Capsicum annuum | reverse complement strand
TGTAGAGCATGTGTAAGAGGGAAGTAGGTAAGATCCTCTTTTAAGTAAAAAAACCATGTTAGTACTACCAAATGCCTTGACCTGATTCATATGGACTTATGTGGACCCGTGAGACTTCAAAGAAGAGATAGAAAAAGGTATGTTTTTGTAATTGTTGATTATTATTCCAGGTTCACCTGGACTTTGCTTCTAGCCTCTAAAGAAGATGCCTTTGATGTCTTTGAAATTTTATTAAGAAAATTGAAAAGAAACTGGGCACTTCATTAGTATCTATGAAGTATGACCATGGTACAAAATTTGAGAATGTAAAGTTCTTGGAATTCTGTTCAGCAAATGGTATAAATCACAACTTCTCAACTCCTAGAACACCATAACAAAATGGAGTGGTGGAGAGGAAAAATACAACCTTGGAAGATATGGCTAGAACAATGATGCTTGCAGCAAATATTGTAAAAACCCTGTGGGCTGAGGAAATAAGTACAGCAAAATATATTATAAATAGGTGCATGATCAAACCTATGTTAGAGAAGACTCCCTATGATTTACTAAAAGAAAGAAAGACAAATATTTCTCATTTTAGAACCTTTAGTTTTAAATGTTTCATACACAATAATGGAAAGGATAATCTGGGAAAGTTTGATACTAAAAGTGATGAAGGAATCTTCTTAGGTTATTCATATCATAACCAGGACTATAGGGTTTTAAACAACAGAACTAACTGTGTTGAAGAAAGCATGCATGTGATTGTTTATCAATCCTGTGTTAAGACTAACCTGCAGAAAGAAAGTGACACTGAGGAACAGGTTACCCAACCCGGTTCATTAACTGGAGCTACCAAATATAGAGGCACCTCAACAGGGGGAACTGAAGCTGAAGGTACAGTGACAGGGGGAATTAAGACCCCCATTACTATAGCTCAGAACATCATCTATGATCCTAGTAGTTCACTAGGCTTGATCCCAAAAGGATATAATTATCAAGGATCACATTCTATTGAGAATGTTCTGACTGGTCTTGCCTCTGGGATTACTACAAGGTCTGGATTGAGAAGTATGTATGCCTTCAAGGCATTCTTGTTAGAGATTGAGCCTAAGAAGATAACTGAAGCCTTACTTGATGCTGATTGGATCATAGCCATGCAAGAAGAGTTAAATCAGTTTGAGAGAAGAAAAGTATGGCACCTAGTTCCTCTCCCAAAAGATAGATCAGTAATTGGAACTAAGTGGATGTATAGGAATAAAGTTGATAAGCATGGAATTGGCATAAGAAACAAGGCAAGACTGGTGGTCCAAGGATACAACCAAGAAGAAGGAATTGACTTTGATGAGACTTTTGCTCTTGTGGAAAGACTTGAAGCTATAAGATTACTTATTGCCTTTGCAGCTTATATAGAGTTTATTCTCTATAGATGGATGTGAAGAGTGCATTCCTGAATGGCATCCTCAAGAAAGAGGTGTATGTTAAGCAACCTCCAGGATTTGAGAGTAAGGAGTTTCTTGATCATGTATACAAGCTGGATAAAGCCTTGTATGGGTTCAAACAAGTACCAAGGGCTTGGTATGAGAGATTATCAAAGTTTCTAATGGAGCATGGGCCTACCAGAGGTAAAATTGACAATGCCCTTTTCTTAAAAACTAATGGAAAGGATTTGTTGGTTGTGCAGGTATATGTGGATGACATTATTTTTTATTCAACCAACATGAATATGACTCATGAGTTTGCAAAACTCATGAGATGTGAGTTTGAGATGAACATGATGAGGGAGCTGAATTCTTCTTGGGGTTGCAAATAAAACGAACAGCATCTGGGACAATGATCCATCAACAGAAGTATGCCAAACAGATTCTCCATGGAAGAGGGTAAAGAGATTAGTACTCCCATTGCCACTTCCACAAAGCTTGATTTAGATGAAACAGGTTCTGATGTGAAGAAAAAAATGTATAGAGGTATGATAGGATCATTATTATATCTTACAGAATGCAGGCCTGACATTGTATTTAGTGTAGGGCTATGTGCTAGATTTCAAGAAAAGCCTAAAGAATCACATCTAAAATTAGTAAAAAAGATCTTCAGATACTTGAAGGAAACCTGTGATCTTGGCTTATGGTATCCCAAATATAGTAACTTTAATCTGGTAGGTTACTCTGATGCTAATTCTGTAGGATATTTGGTAGATAGGAAAAGAACTACAGGTATGGCTCACTTTCTTGGATCATGTTTGATTACCTGGTCCACTAAGAAGCAAAATTCAGTAGTCTTATCTACTGCTGAAGCTGAATATGTTTTTGCAGGTTCTTATTGTGCTCAATTGCTATGGATTAAGCAACAACTTATGGATTTTGGAATAGATGTTGGTTGTGTTCCCATTTTTTGTGATAATATGAGTTCTATTAACATAGCTAAAGATCCTGTTCAACATAAAAAAACCAAGTATATTGATATTAGACATCACTTTCTTAGGGATAATATTGAAAAAGGTCATATATCAATTATGTTTTGTTCAACTTAGGAACAAATTCCTGACATATTTACTAAGGCCTTGAGTAGAGAACGCTTTGCAAGGAATAGGTTAGCCTTGGGGATGATTAAAATTGTATAAATCTCCCTCAATGATTGATTAGAAAAGATTGTACTTAAGTGATTGTTGATTAATTCAGTCTTACACATTTAGTTGTGTATCCTAATTCCATGGTTCTAGAGTAAATTAACTCAGCTATGTGTTGATTTTGCAGATAGGCTGAACCATCAAGGCAAATTTTGTCCATTGTTTTTCCACAGTTCAGGTTTGATTTTCACTTGTTCATGATAGCATGAGAGAAACAAGTTGTTCACTTGGTCCCTTCCATTACACTTAAATCGCCAAAAATCCAAAAGTTATCTCCTCCAAAAAGCTGCCAACCTTTTCACATCAGTGCAGACCCCTTCATCATTATGTTTCTATCAAATCCTTTCCTCACACGGTTCATCTTTCCTTAATCCCTCTTAAATACGCATCTTTTTTCTCCTCTCTTTCTCATTCCTTCTAAACCTTCTCTACAATAAATCACTAACCTTTTGTTTTACTAGCCATGGCTTCCTTATCATTTTTGTCTATCTCCTCAACTGACTCTGCCACAAACACCTTCACCTTCATTATCATTCACCTAAATATAACCTTACCTCCATTAATTCTTTCTCAAAATCTCCAGAAAATTCTCTGATTTTGCTGCATTCAGATACTTCCCAAATCCTTTTACCCAATTTTCTTCAACTACCAACCCTTCACTTCCTCCACCAACCCTACTTAAAATTATTGAACCTGATGATAAACCCATTGCAAATCTCATCCTTCAAAGGTCAAGATCTGCTCTAAAATAAAAGCCCTCTTCTGTTATCATTAATATAGATGAAACTGCCTCAGTTAAGACTTCCCCTGTAGTCACTTCTCCTCAAATTCCACTTACACGAGGAAAGAAACAACGGCAAGATGCTTCTTTAGAAGAAGCTCTTCATGCTAATAAAAAAATGGGTTGCTCCTTCTGCTTCTCTACCTCCCAGTGTTCCCTCTCCTGATATTCTTCTTCGTTCCAAAAGAAAACTAAAGCACATCATTGACAAAACCCCAAAATCCTTTTTCACTCCTACCTCTACATCACAACCCACTTCTAAATCTTCCTAGTCCTCAAAATCTCTTGAGAAAGCCTCCACTGTCAAAGCCTCCCCCTCCACTAGAGGTTCTTCAAAATCCTCTTCCCGTCTGAAGAAATAAGTATCCACACCTGTTCCTTCTAACTCCTCTAACTCAGATTCTAATTTTCTTCCTAATACTTCTCCTGCTCCCTCTACTCACCCTGGTTTAGATCTTGGCTATGATATTGTTTTTTATACTCCTGCTGACAAGGCTTCTTAGTCAGCTCATGTTCTCCACTTTCAAAAATATAAGTTGCTAGGGATAGAGTTGTCATCGGTTTTAGAGGACCTGATATGGATGTGTTGCTCACCAAACTAAGAGTCAGGGGTGGTCACAACTGTTTCTTCAAGGTGATCATCAAAGAGAGTTTGGGAAAGATAAAGTGCATGAATTTTATACAGATGGAGTAGCTATCGGAGAGATGTTCTCCATCATTGTTCATGGTAAAACCATTAATATTTACCCTTCTGATCTAAGTTAAATTTTACATATTCCTATTGAGGGTTGGGGTCATTATGTGAAAGATGTTTGGCCTCCTCTTGATAACCTCCCTTCAGCTCTTGATATTTCTAGAAAATTCTCTGGAAATTCTTTTTTAAATCATAGAAGGGTCCTTAAGAATTAGATATCTCCTCTCCACTAGTTCTATTTTGATATGGTTCACAAGATGATCATTTCTAGACAGGAAAAGAGAACAGTAGCTAATTTGCTTGTTCTCACCCTAATGGAATTGCTAGACTCTTAGACTCCAATTGATCTTACTAGACTCATCATAAAGCACATGCAAAGGGTCTTAATCCAAGATGCAAATGGCCATGCTTTGCCCTATGAGTTTTGGCTTACCCCTATTTTTGAGGACTTTCATGTTCCTATCAAAGTGTGGTCACTATAGACCACAAAGGATGTTATTGGCTCTGTGAACCATGTTATGCTACCTATTGCAATGAAGAGTGTTGATAACCCTATGAAAAGGTTGAGGAATGCTCTTTATACCAACCAGAGTTAGGTAAAAGTGGCATAAGTTTCATTGGAAGCTTCCCAGGCTACACATGGGGAGGAGAAACAAGTCCTTCAAGCTCAAATTGCCTCCCTCACAGTCATCTTGGAAAAGGAAAGAGCTGACAATGTTGATATCATTAGGAAGATGACCTTTTTTATTCCTTCTTCCTCATCCACTTAAGCCCCTCTTAGTGTCTTAGGCACTTTTCCTTCCTGTTTTTGATCCAAGCTATTTCTCTCTTATTGCTTTTAATGGGTTGTGATCATTGTATTCTGATCTATCAATGAAATGGATTTTATGCTTTATGTGGTTCACTTCTGTGTTATTAATGCATTGCTTCGTTTTTTTTCTCTAAAGTCTTCATTATTTTAGTAATAGCCCCAGTGTCCTGAATTATTAAACTCTTTTCACTTATTGGTCTAGCTTTTTTATGATGTCAAAAGGGGGAAGAATAGATTATATAGTTCTTATCTTAGGAAGATTTATGTTTTTGTAGTGATAGGAGTTAGAAGTTTTAATTCCTAGTTTACAAGAAGTCTTGTAATTTTGTTGACTATTAAGGCTTAAGTGTTATAGTGAAGTTGGGGTTAAATCCTGTAGAGGTACAGGTCGTGATGTTTTACACCTTTTTTGAGCCGGGTGTTTTTCACGTAAAAATACTATGTTCAGCTTTTACTTCTATGAAACACGTTTACTTACTTATTCCACATATAGGCAATTAGTAGGGCTCGTACTCTAACACATAATATCTCTTTTCTTCTTTTAGCCAAACTCCTCTGGTAATGTAGTGTTTGTAGTGTGTTTGCTTTTTTGATAATGATGGGTATTGTTTCTTTATGATAGCTATATTTTTACTCTTGCATTCATTAGGGTTTTAGCATTCTTCGTTATATGAGTTCTCTTTTTAATTTTAATTATGTGCAATTATTTTTATTGTGAATAAATCATGAGATCTAGCATATCATTATTTTTTTAGTACCCTTTTAATGATTGTTTTTTTTTTTGGTAGAGGCTCTAATGGTTATGGCACATACAAAATATGATCAGTCAGTTTTTTTAGAGGTAATTTTCATCAATTTAAATAATTATTTTTCTCTAATAGATGATGTTTTGAAACTTGCAAGCATGTTTTTTAAGTCAGAGTAGTAGCTCAAATTTGAGATATATCTCCTTTCTATTATCTATTTTTTCATTTTTTTTGTGTGTATATACATCACCCTTTTAACAATTTCGTGTTGCTCCTCGAATGAAGTAGCCAAAAAAAATCAAATATTTATCTTGCCTAAAAAATTAAGATTTATATTATGAGAATGTTGATTCTCTTTTTGGTTGCCACAAGTTTTACTTCTTTCGAAGGTATTCGATCTATATGATTTTTTTTTATAGTAATAGGATATATATTGGCTAAAAGGTAAAAAGAACTTCAATCTCCATTTGATTTTAGAGTCTTTATTTTTATTTTTTTCTATTTGAACCTGATATAAATTTATCTGAAATTGTTTTCTTTTTAATTATGAATACAAAGATTTCTATGATAATAGTTCGGGGGTGGATAGTTTAGGCGACAAGTTCAGGGATCTAGACGGTAATGTAGGTAATCGTTATGTAGTTAAACCCATTGTGGTATATGTGCATGCTTAAAGAAAAAAAATTCTTTCGAAAAATATCCAATTAGAAATTGACTAAAAAACAAAGCGTTTGCTTTTTTTCCAATGATAGAAAAAAATTATTTGTTTACCTTAAATAGAAAATGAAGAAAAAAATGCTCATATATATACACAATATGAAAATAGTCATATAGTCAAAGAATTTGCTATTGATTTATACGAAAGTAATTTGATATCATACAAGTAGGATCTGAAGAGGCAGAGGTAAGCCACTCTGCCTAGCAAACTAACTTATAAACATCGGATTAAGTCTTAGTCATAATACCGAACCAAAACACCAACCAAAATATAAAAGAATTTCAAATAGCTTGATGACTGCATGGAAGATATAATGTTTTACCCAAACAAGGGGCCTGTTGTGTAATATATTTATATTGAACTCATGTGTCTAGAAGTTCTTACTGTGCAAAAGTTCGCCCTTTTCTTCAATGTTATCGGGCTAAAGAGGTACAGCTTACTAGACGTAGTCACAGAGACAAAGCCAACATAAACCATATCAAATTTCGACTGTACCACCATTTTGAAACCAAGTCAAGAAACCATAGAAAAATTCTTTCATATTTTGATAAAGTCTGGATTCTTCATAGTTATATAGTAAGAGAAGTTAGATTTCCAACATAGGTATGAGAAGTTTTTTAGCCAGACATAGTCACGACTGGAAAGAAAAAAGAAGTATTAAAAGTACTTCAGAAGAAAATAAAATAAATACCTTACAAATGGTCGAGTGCAAGGCTAGAATAGTAAATGTTGGCTAGCTGCCTTCTTTTATTAAAGCCTTGAAATATTATACAAGAGGGGAAGAGAGTAGGGAGAGCAAACTTAGAGAGAGAAAATGAAAGAGAAACAATATAACTCCTGCCTCTCTAACAAATGAGGCCTCTATATATAGAAAGAAAAAAAATCTGCGCACAGTAGCGCATAGTGTTTTTATTATTACAAAGGGCCCTACTTCCTGGTCCCATATAAAAGATGACTTAGTAGATGGGTCCTTCTTATCACATCTTGTCTTCTCTTTTCATCTGGTAGAGTAATTCCTCAATTTTTTTCAATTTCTTTGTCATTGAGAATATTTTCTGGCGGAAGTGGCTGAGATTCTTGGATATCTTCAGTTTCTTCACTTGTAAGACTTTTCATAGAAGTATCCGAATATTGTTCCACAATTTTTATCAAATTTTTTTGGACTTTTTCTAAATATTTCTCAATAAATTCTAATTTGTCTCCTTCGTGGACAGAGATTCTTCTACAGACATAAGTTAGACTTTTATTGTCCACAATTTTCTTTAGTGGAGCAGCAGAGTATTTGACGATTTTTTATTAATAGATTTGAGCAAGTCTCGACCATGCGGGATTTTAGTGAGGGGGTCTTTTTTGGTTAGTTTTTCCCAAAAATTGGTATAGAATACCCTATAGAGTCCGGGTATTTGTTCTTTCATATAACCAAATTCAACACTCCATTTATGTATTCATGGAATGGAGAATTCTATAAAGAAATACATTTGGTCGATTTTATCCAAGTTGTAGACGTGGTTCGAGTGATATAAATCGGTTAAGAATGGTGATACTTTAGCCCATTCTTTGTAAGGATGCAGATATTCTGTTGGCAGTATTTTACCATAATACAACCACTATTGAATAAACCAATTGGGAATTGGGTCTTCAGAGACTTTAGAACAAATCTTTAGAAACCAAGTATGTTTATGTTCAATATTGTTATAATATAATATCTGAGTAAAGGCTTTTATATAGTCCCAATAAGTGAAGGCAATTCTTGATCCTTTCATTGTCATGGCTTTTTCTGTCATGGAGGTGGTTCCCCAGTCTTCTATCGAGATGAGTTTTTAATATCTATTTTGGAATATCCATGAACATCTGGAGTTGTTTCACCCATTTGGTGGTGTTCAATTTCAATACTCCCAGTAGACACTAGTATTGATTCATAAAACGCTCTTATCTTATAGATTCTCCTGATAAATAGAGGTTAGTTAAGAAGTGTTTTTGGAGGAACTTCCATGGATCATTTTATTTACATATCTGAGAGTTTTCTACGAGAACTATTAATTCTCGATTTTCAAGTTTTTCATAATTTTGCCTATCGGCAGAGTTTTCTTTGGCAACTGAAGCAAACGAATCGGCTTGCTTAGCAGACATATAAAATTGCAGTTGCTCATATAAGGGATGATCCTCTAGAATATATTCTAGATGGATCGAAGTGCTCATATGCAGAGTTTTTTATGATTCTTTATTCTGCAGAATTCTTACATTAATTAAACTCATATTTCCTCTTTGCAAAATAGGGAAATTAGATAATGAAGAATCATATGATGATGAAGGGGAGTTTCTTCCCCTAGAGGAGGAGTATCTCCCTCCTTGGCTTCTGCCGCCTTTTCCTCGACCGCTGGCTATCTGCTAAGGTGGATCTGTACCCATACTGCACTGAAAATTAGTATTTATCAAATGATGAATCAATATCATTCCAATCAATTTCATCTCTTATGTCTTCAAAATTTGGAAGGAATCAATCTTCTTTTATCATACCATGAATGATTTTTTCTAGTATAATAAAATGAATATCTTCATTTAGAGGAATACACTTAATTATAGTAATTATTGTTTTTTCAGAAAGAAAGTAAGTATAAAAATTCATTTAACCCTTTAAATATTCCCTAGACAAAAAGTCAGGTAAAGAATTTTCACTATCTTACTTGTATTGTATTTCAAAATCAAAAGGGGCTAATTGAGCTTGCCACCTTGCAAAAATTAACTTTGAAACATCGTGTTTAAAATCTTTGTCAAACATATATTTTACTGATTGGGTTTCAGTTCTTACTATAAATTTTTTATTATATAAAGCATCTTGGAATTTTAAAACACATTTAAAAATAGTTAACATTTCGTGGGCACAGTGGCATAATTTTTCTAACTTTCAGTCCATTTTTCAGAATTAAAACTAATAAGATATTCATTATTATTATGGGGATTTACTTGTTTAAGTATTCCTCCATAACCAATATTAGAAGCATCAGTCTCGACTATTTTTAACCAAACAGGATTTGCTAAGGTTAAACAAGGTAAAGTCTTGACACGTTTTTTAATCATTTTTAATCATCCAGGGTTATTTATGATTCTTTTTTAGCCTATCATACAAAGGATATAAATCACGAGACAAGTTTTGATAGAAAGGAGAAATATAATTAAGACTTCCTAAGAATCTTTGTAATTGAGTTTTGTCAGTAATAATATCAGGAAATTTTTCTGCAAAGTCCATAGCCCTTTGGATAGGCTTGATTTCTCCTTGACACATATTATGTTCGAGAAATCGAACACTGGTTTGGAATAAGTACATTTTTGGTTTAGAAATGACCAAACCATTTTGCATTACAATTTGATTGAAAATATTCAGGTGTTTGAAATGTAATTCTATTGTTTTAGAAAACACAAGGATATAATCAATATACACTATTATAAAATCCATGTATGGATTAAATATATCATTCATGATTTTTTGAAATCCAGAGGGAGCATTTTTCAGACCAACGGGCATAATATTCCACTCATATTGACCAAAAGGCATATTAAAAGTAGTTCTATAAGTGTGTTCTTTAAAAAATCGAACTTTCCAATATCCAAATTTTAAATCAAATTTTGAAAATATAGATAATAAATCCTTTTTATTAGAAATTGGATACCTAATCTATTTTAAAACTTTATTAAGAGGTTTATAATTAATAACAAGTCTGGGCATACCTCGTTCGTTCTCTGCAGCATTATTAACTTAAAATGCACTGCAAAACCAAGAGGATATTGAAGGTTTTATAAGACCCTTTTATAAGAGATTGTCAATCTCTTTTTTACATAATTCTACTAACTCTGTGTTCATTTGGCAGAGTCTAGATTTTGTTGGAATACTATCTTCTCTGAAATCATCTTCATAAGGAAGAGTAACAACATATTCTTTGCGATTCCAAAAAGCATTTGGGTGATCCGCACAAATATCCACAATCAATTTGTCAAATATCAATTTTATTTTTCTTGAATTTTTACAGAATTCATTGTATTTTGAACATTCATACTCATCATTTCAAGTTGTAAGAAATTCACATGTTTTTGCTTCATATCAATCAAAGCATTAATGTCTCTTGTTATTGGATCTGTAACAAAAGGATAAGAAACTTCGCGATTTTTATAGGTAGCTTTGAAGCCCTTCGCATCAATATACGTGTAAGGATAAATTGCATTTATAAACGGTGTTCCTAAAATAACAGGAGGATATAATAGATTTTTCACTAAGAAAAAGAAATGCGGAATGCAAATCTTATTTCTACAGATATGTGCATAAGTTAGTTTATAATTAATATCAAGAGAATGATCAGATCCAGATTTGACTATACGCGTTGTTTTTTGAAAATATCTAGTTGGAATTAATCCTTCCTGAATGCAAATAACATCAGCACCACTATCAATCATAGCCATATTAGTTACAAAAAATTCGTTATTAATCAAGATAGTATAATTTATATACCAGTTATGGGCAATAACAATTTACATCATACCTAAAAAGAAATCATTTTTTACATTAATATCACGAATAATTTGATTGTTAGAATTTTCAACAACTTTTTCTTTTCCTTTGGAACAGGAAATAATATCAATTTGAGAAATATTTTCACTATTTGAAATTCTATGATCAGAAATTATTTGATTTTGTTTCAAAGAAATAATTTCTTTTTTCAAGTTTTCAACTTCTATTTTCAAATCATCAAGAGACGTATCTTTACCAAGTGTTTAACTGATGACAAGACGTGTATTAACTTCAGTTAAAGAATAGGGCATAATATCGATAACAGATTCAGTATTTTTCATAACATATTTGCTATCAGTAGGCTTTGAAGTGCTAGGTTGTGAAGAAGCAAGATCAATAATTTTTGACGAAGCTTTTCATCAATCACTTCTTTTAATAATTTTAATGCACTATCAGCAGTAATTGTTTGAACATTTAAATCTAAATCTTCAAAATAGGATTGCAATTTATAAAAAGCATCATCATAATCACAAACATTATTATTACAATCAGTGCAAATATTAGCATTAGCTTTTTCATGATTCTTATTGTCAGTTTAATCAGGTTTCGATTCATATTCATAATCAGATTCAGAACCTAAAGTATATAACAACCCATAGACCTTATCATGAATCTCATCAGAAAGTCCTAAAGATTTGAGTTTTTGAAGTTTACAATTTGGAGCAATATGGCCAAATTGACCACAATTGTAACACTTGATTTTTTATAAGTCTCCTTTAGACCCATTTTTCGTAAATATAGTGGACTTACGATGGGTTTTTCTCACTTCACGCTCTTCTTTGGATCTATGTCTAGATCTCCTTTGTCTATAGGGTTTATCTGGGTTATTGGGTTTTATATGTCTATGACCCCTTTTTCTAGAGGCAGAAGCGTGATTTTTCATACCAAATTGTCCACAGAAATTACCTAATTGGGATCTTTCTTTAAGCCTATCAAGCTTAATTTTTCTAGACAATTTTAACTCATTACAAATTTTTAGACCTTATTCAGTACAAGCTGCTATAAGCTGACCATAAGTGAAATCCGTCTAAGGAATGGCACCATATTGATCCTTGATAGATTTTTTAACCCTTTTCGCAAAAAGAAGTGGAAGACCATCTATGAATCTAGCCTTCCAATGTTCAAATCTAGATTCGGGTAGATCCATAACTCTACTAATGAAAGTATCCCTGTACCATCTGAATTCTCTTAAATGTCTACACCTAAGGTCATTTAAGAGGGTACAAGTATTTTCATGTTGGCTGGTAAATCTACCTCCAAATTGTTGAATAATAGTTAACATAAAGGTATATACATCATCTTATCTACCTTTTGGTAATTCTCTACCTAGTTTATCAATACCTGGCAACATATTTTTGGCTTCAAAAATTTTATTTCTTTCTTCGTTAGAAAGAAAATTATCCCACCAGCCACGAAGTTGACCAGTAAATCTGCAACAATCACTTTACATATAGTAGCATCTATTCGAACAGGGTTACCCTCAGTATCTTTAGGGCTAGAGACTTTTGCAATAGTAGAATACATTAGCATACGATGGACTAATATAGATAATTTTCTTTCAGATAATCCATCTAAGTTCCATTCATAAGTATTATCTCCACTATATGACGTGTTTGTCCATGACCAGCCTCTTTCCTCTATCAGAACATCTTGAGGAGTTGGTCGTGGATAATAGGCAGTTTGTATATGGGAAATATCAACATATTTTTTCCCCGGTTGTTTCCTTACCAATCCTTTGAGTTTATTTAAATTTGAGTGGATTTCTGCTCCTATGTTCGAAATAGGAGTTGACATAAGATCATTAAAATTATTAGAAAGAGATTCAATAGCATCAGCAAAATTATTGGATAGATCCATGGGTTTTATATTTAAACTAGCAAATTTCTTTTCAAGTAATTTTTCAAGTTGTTCTAAATTAGAGGGTTTTTCAAATCCTTGAATATTAGGAGATCTTTGAACATGAGGCTTAGCTGTCAAATCTTTTGTTTTACATTCTGAGGGAGAAGCAATATCAAATGAATTTTGACTATCGCTGAGCTTCTTAATCAAATCCATTATGATATCTAGTTTTTTATCAAGAGAAGAAATATGTTCTCCGAGAACTTTCACATAAAGACTCAAATAATTATTTTGAGCAATTAGAATAATTATTTCTGAAATAGTGATTTTTCCAACTTCATTATCAATGAATTTTTAAAAAGCAGAGAAAGTTATTCTTGTATTATTCGGTAATATGAAAGGTGATTGAGGAGGGTAAATGGCCAGAGTGATGGTGCCATTTGCTTATTGGTACGATCTCTCAATAAGTTTTGCACATAAAGGAAGATATGTAGATATAAACCATGGCACAAAACAAATAATTTGATTATGTAATGCACACATTTCATAGAATTCTTCAAAAATATTTTTCATTTCATCAGGACTATAAGTTTCAGAAAAACCATGTCCTAAACATTTTCCATTTTTCACAAAAAAATCCTTTTTATTATAATTCCTTGCCTGTGAACCAGGGCTAAAATTAATTAGGTGTGGAATAATGATTTAACAATAATTAACATCAAACTTCATTTTGGAGGGAGTGAAGCTATCCCTATCTGAGATATTGTTATTATCTTGAACTATATTTATTTTAGGATTGATTTTAATTTTTTTAATATTTTTTAATGGAGTATGCGAATCTGCAAAACTTAAAGTATGTTGAGATGCAGTATGACTTCTAGCTGGACCATATACTGGTTCAACTGGAGATATATGATGCATAGCAGGTAACATTCTAGGTAGAGAAAAGGAATTTCGATTATAAACGGTAGAATTATCATCAAATTGGAGAAAAAATCTTTCGTCTGTATTTTGAGTTACATGAGTTAACTCAGAATTTGTCAAATCCTCCGAAAGTTGTTTTGGAAAAATGACCAAATTTAAAATCCATGTTTTTAGAAAATTAATATCATTCCATCTAATAGGTCTCCTTGTAGTGACCTTGGATCGTGCAAAATTGGTTTCGATAAGCACAGTATAATTAGAAGCATCTTCGATCAATCTACATCAAGGATTTAAAGTTGATAATAAAAGATAATAAATGCAATAAGATAAACATATAAGTTCAGATCCAGGTGCATAATTATAGTCATGAGTTTTCACATTTAAAGTTAAAGCATCAGGAATATTCATAGCAGTCAAAGATAGCTGTAAATTTGGCTGAGTGTTAAAATAGACAGGGCTATAAGCAAGAGTGGATTCTATAGATCCCATCAAAGATTGTCTAAAATTTAAATTTCTAGCATCACATAATGCAGCTAGAAATATTTCTGGAAGACCTTTCAAGATTAAAGGTTTAAAAGCAATTTGCACTAAACCAATATGCATAAAATTATACTGATTTTTAAATGTATCAATATCTTTTTTATTCAGTAATTTTATGGTTTGCTCGTCAGCATTTAAAGCAATAGATTGTTCAGTGGTTTTTATTATCTTCTTATATTTAAGAGAGGATTATCTGATAGTTTAGGATTTCGATTGGAATCACTTTATAAAAGAGTCTATTCTAAACATCTATGCTCTGAATAGGGACTACAACTGTTGGATCACCTATGCACTTCTTGAGTAAAGAAACATGGAAGACTGGATGAACTGAGGCTAGATCTGAAGGTAATTTGAGCTCATAAGCTACCTTGCCAAAGCAACTGAGAATCTTGAAGGGACCGACATATCGGGGACTGAGTTTTCCCTTCTTGCCGAATCTATTCACTCCCTTCATGGGAGAAATCTTTAAATAGACATAGTCACCAATATCGAACTTGAGATCCTTTCTACGAACATCTGCATAAGACTTCTGTCGGCTCTAAGTAGCCCAAAGTTTTTCACTGACCAACTGGACTTTTTCTAAGGCGTCGAATACCAAGTCAGGCCCTACAACTGAGGCCTCACTAACTTTGAACTAACCAATTAGAGATCTATATCTCCTACCATAGAGAGCTTCGAATGGAGCCATCTTAATACTGTAATAATAGCTATTATTGTATGCAAACTCAATCAAAGAAAAGTGGTCATCCCAACTACCCCTGAAATCAATTGCACACGCCCTTATCATATTTTCCAAAGTCTGAATGGTCATTTCTGCTTGACCATCTGTCTGAGGATGAAAGGTTATACTAAGATAAACTTAGGTATCAAGACCCTTTTGGAATGCTTTCCAGAAATGAGAGGTGAACTGGGTACCTCTGTCTAAGATAATAGAGAGCGGAATACTGTGCAATTTGACCAACTCTCAGATATAGAGTTTGGCATAATCCTCGATTGAATAAGAGGTATGGACTAAAAGAAAATGGGCTGATTTGGTTATTCTGTCTACGATGACCCAAATTGAATCATGCTGATGATGAGTTTGAGGCAAAACCGTCACGAAGTCCATGTTCAATTCTTCCTATTTCCAAGTAGGAATAATTAACTCTTGCATAGGACTACTAGGCTTCTGATTGTCTATCTTAACCTGCTGACATGTAGAGCACTTAGCCATAAACTCTACAACATCTTTCTTCATCCCACTCCATCAATAGATCTCCCATAAGTCGCAGTACATCTTTGTGACCCCTGGATGAATAGAGTAGCGCGCACTATGCGCTTCTGCAAGAATTCACTACCTTAAGTCATCTACACCTAGAACACAGAGACAACCCTAACAGCGCAGAACACTATCTTCTCCTTGGGAGAAAACCTCTATATTTTAAACTGACTCTTTCAACTTGACAAGGTTAGAATCTCTATCTTGCTTTTCTTTCACCTCAGAAACTAGAGATGATTTTGAACTACTCTGAACCCATATATCACCCTCATCTGTATCGACTAAGTGAATGCCTAGTCTGGCAAGTTGATGTACTTCCTGAGCTAACTTCTTCTTACTGTCATCCATATGAGCAACACTACCCATATACAGTCTATGAGAGCGTCGACCACTACATTGTCCTTTCTCGGATGATAGAGGACACTCATGTCATAATCTTTCAAGAGCTCTAACCACCTTCTCTGACGAAGATTGAGATTTTTTTGAGAAAAAACATACTAAAGACTCTTATGATCAGGGAACACATCTACATGAACACCGTATAGGTAATGCCTCCAAATCTTTATGGCAAATACTACTGCTGCTAACTCAAGATTATGAGTAGGATAATTCTTCTCAAGGGGTTTAAGATGTCTGGAGGCTTAGGCTATGACCTTACCATGATGCATAAGGACACAACCCAAACCTACTCTGGATGTATCACAATACACTACGAACCCATCTGAACCATCTGGAAGAGCTAGAACTGGAGCTGAGGTGAGCCGAGCCTTCAAATCCTGAAAACTCTTCTCGAAAGGATCTGACCACAGAAACATGACTTTCTTCTGAGTCAATCTAGACATAAGGGATGCAATAGAAGAAAATCCCTCAACAAACCATCTGTAATAGCCAGCCAAACCCAAGAAACTCCTAATATCTAATGGAGAGACAAGGTGAGGCTAGTTTTTTACTACTTCAGTCTTTTGAGGATATACTCTAATTCTATCATCGAAAATGATGTGACCAAGGAATGCTACTAACCTTAGTCAAAACTCGCAATTACTGAATTTGGCAAATAGTTGATAATCTCTGAGAGTATACTGTCCTGAGATGGTCTGTATGATCGAGCTCACTATGGGAATAGACAAGAATATCATCTATGAAGACTATGACAAACATATCCAAGTACTACTTGAACACACAGTTTATCAAGTCCATGAAAGTGGCTGGGGAATTGGTGAGATGAAATGACATGACTATAAAATTGAAGTGACCATATCGAGTTTGGAAAGTTGTTTTCAAAATGTCACATTCCCTAACTCTGATTTGATGATAGCCGAATTTGAGATCTATATTAGAGAAATAACTTGCACCCTGAAGTTGGTCAAACAAGTCATCGATTCTGGGGAAAGAATACTAGTTCTTGACCATGACCTTATTGAGTTGATGGTAATCAGTGCACATTCTAAGAGAATCATCTTTCTTGTGCACAAATAAGACTGGTGCACCCCACGAGGAAATGCTGGGTCTGATGAATCCCTTATCTAAGAGATCCTTCAACTATTTTTTCAGTTCTTTGAGTTCTGCTGGTGCCTTCTGTATGGAAAAATAGAGACAGGATGAGTACCTGGAAGAAGATCAATACCGAAGTTTATTTCCCTTTTGAGAGAAATTTCTAGAAGATTTTCAGGAAAGATATCTAAATATTCATTCACTGTTGGGGCTGATTCAAGACTGGGAGTCTTAGAATGGGAATCCTTAACATGAACAAGATGATAGGCACATCCTTTAGATATCATTTTTTGTGCTCGAAGGTAGGAAATAAGCTGACCTCTAAATGTTGAAGTACTACCTTTCCACTCAAGGATGGGTTCATTTAGAAATTGAAACTGGACTATTTTATTTTTGCAGTCAACTATGGCATAGTAGGAATGAAGCCAATCCATGCCAAGAATTTTATCAAAATCTGTCATCTCTAATTCGACTAAGTCTGCTGAAGTGACTTTCTGAAATATCATAATCGGGCAGTTCCTGTACACCTACTGGGCTATGATAGTTTTACGCATTGGGGTAGAGACTGAAAAGGGCTCTGCTAGAATTTTAAGACTGACTCTAAAATCGACATCTATATAAGGAGTGACAAAAGACAAAGAAGCTCCTGGATCTAGCAAAGCATAAATATACATATGAAAATCTGTAACGTACTGGTAACCACATCAGGAGAATTTTCCTGATCTTGTTAGGACTAAAAATCATAGAGACAATTTGGGTGTTGCCCACTAGTATCACTGGAGGTGGCACCCTACTAATTCGGGCGACCTGACGGAGCTGAGGAGAGATTCTATTAACCCTGAGGACCTGGCTGAGAACAGTCTCTGACTCTGTAGCCTAGCTTTTCACATCTGAAACAAATACCACTGCCACCTCTAAAAATATGCTAATATTACTTGCCGCATATCTAGCAAAGAGGATAGGTACGGGCACTGCTAATAATGCCCTGGGACTTAGAGCCTGGTGCTTTGTCTTTGTTACCCTCTCTGAACTTAGGAAATAGAGCACTGGATATAGAAGGAGCTAGAACTGATGACTTGGGATAAAACTGAGAATCGTTTCCTCCTTCTGACTTAGGCTAAGCAAAGTTGAAACTACCTGTCTGCGCTCTCTTATTCTGTTGCTCCCTCATCTTAATCTCTTTCTCCTTAATTTGTTGAGCATGAGTTATGAGCCTGGCTAAAGTCATGTCACTATTTAACATGGCAGATCTGTACTTATTAACCACACTATCATTCACCCCTAAAACGAACTTACTCATCTTGGCCCTGCTATCTATAACCACATGAGGGGCATATTTGGCTAATTGAGTAAACTTAAGAGAATACTCTTTCACCGTCATATTTCCCTACCTGAGGTTGATGAATTCTAACACCTTAGATTCTCTAAGCTTTAGGGGAAAGAATCTATCAAGAAAGTAGAAGCAAACTCCTCTCACTCAACAGGTCCTGCATCATCTAGCCTTTCTGACTTCCACTGTTTAAACCAGGTGTGAGCAACATCTTGTAACTGATATGCAGCTAGCTCAGCACTCTCACTAAAATTAACCCCCATTATGTATGTAACCTTCTGCACCTGATCTAGGAATTCTTGAGGATCCTCATTTGACTTAGACCCAAGAAAGGATGGAGGATTCATTGAGGTGAAATTCAGAATCCTGGTTGCAGCTGAATTGGCCACTAGATTGGATGGAATGATAGTTGGTCGTTCATTCTAATCAGCAACTGAGTTAGAAAGAGTAATGAATGCCGCTCGGAACTCTGCATGAGAAACATATTCGTCCAAAGGTTCTTCGGGCTGAGGGGCTGGCTAATTCTCATTTCTTCTTTTAGGAGGCATGTTCTGTAGAAGAAAGGGAGAAACGGATTAGACTGAGAGATTGATTTGAGATTATTCTTACTGGCACGACATGAATACTAAAAGAAGGGAAACTGTTCATGAAGATTGACAGTGAAACTTTCTTGAAATTGGATCTTCTATGAAAATCCTAGCTTGTTCTTAAGAGAAACTTGAGAGGAACTAGTATATTTTAGGTGGAAAATGGCTGAATTACGTGTTAAAGGGCTTAAATAGGGGTGGAAATTTGACCCGTTTCACCCGAGATGCGTCATTTAATTTTAGTGAAAAATTTCCGAATTGGACCCTTGGCGCGATGCGGCGCTATCATGTCGTGTCACTGGATTTTGACAATTGGAAAATTAAGGGATGGCGCGACGCGGAGCCATCGCATTGCCCCTTCTTTTGTGGCCTGGAAATTTGGCACGACGCGAAGGAAATCGCGCTGAGACACTGGAAAAGGACAAGTGCCATTTTAGCTTGCGGTACGTCACTGACCAATATCGCGCTGTTTTACGATGGAAACTTGAAATAGTCATAACTTCTTACTCGGTTATCAGATTTAGGTGAATTTTATATTGATGGAAATCTTATTGAATTTCCCACATGATAAAAAGTGAAAATCTTAAAAATACCAGGTGTACAAAAGTGGATTCATCTTTCAAAGAAAGCTCCTAACATTTTTTAGATGATTTCAAGCTAGGAAAAGGTACGGTCTATTACAATATCTCCCCCTTGAGAACATTCATCCTCAAATGAAACTTAGAGTGAGGGAAAGAACATAAGCTGACATACATACTGAACATGAATAACTAAAACATGATCTTATGTCTGACATGACTGATAACTGAATATATCATACTGAACATACATATCTGATGCATGTGTAGATGATTCATGAATGCATGACTGAGTGTTTTAAGGAACTAAGTTTCTCACAATGAGAATGCATGTCTGATGCATAATTAAATAACTGAACTGATACATGAATGAATTACTGAATATGCAATAGTACTTGATACAAGGTTTGTGATGAACACTAAATATGAAATCGAGTAAGCTTAAGGAGAACGGTTACCTTGAGCTTGATCTGAGTTGGATAAGAATAGGTGAGGATACTTGGTACGCATATTGGCTTCTTCTTCCCAAGTATTTCTCTCGATGAACTGATTTCACCAAAGAACATTAACTACAAGGACTACTTTGTTCCTCAATCTACGAGTCTGATAGTCTAAGATTTCGACTGGAATCTCTTAATATTCTGAACATCTATGCTCTAAATAGGGACTACAACTGTTGGGTCACCTATGCACTTCTTGAGCAAAGAAACATGGAAGACTGGATGAACTGAGGCTAGATCTGAAGGCAATTCAAGCTCATAAGCTACCTTGCCAAAGAGACTAAGAATCTTGAAGGGACCGACATATCGGGGACTGAGTTTTCCCTTCTTGCCAAATCTTTTCACTCCCTTCATGGGAGAAATCTTTAGATAGACATATTCACCAATCTCGAACTTGAGATATTTTCTACAAACATCTGCATAAGACTTTTGTCGGGTTTGAGCAGCCCAAAGTCTTTCTCTGACCAACTAGACTTTTTCTACGTCGAATACCAAGTCAGTCCCTATGACTGAGGGCTCACTAACTTTGAACCAACCAATTGGAGATCTACATCTCCCACCGTAGAGAGCTTCGAATAGAGCCATCTTAATACTGGAATGATAGCTATTATTGTATGCAAACTCAATCAAAGAAAAGTGGTCATCCCAACTACCCTTGAAATCAATTGCACACGCCCTTAGGATATTTTCCAAAGTTTGAATAGTCCTTTCTGCTTGACCATCTGTTTGAGGATGAAAGGCTGTACTAAGATGAACTTGGGTAACAAGACCTTTTTGGAATGCTTCTAGAAATGAGAGGTGAACTGGGTACCTCTGTCTGAGATAATAGATAGCGGAACATTGTGCAATTTGACCAACTCTCTGATATAGAGTTTGGCATAATCCTTGATTGAATAAGAGGTATGGACTGGAAGAAAATGGGATGATTTATTCATCGTATCTATAATGACCCAAACTGAATCATGCTGATGATGAGTACGAGGCAAACCCATCACAAAATCCATGTTTAATTCTTCCCACTTCCAAGTAGGACTAATGAATTCCTGCATAGGACAACTAGGCTTCTGATGCTCTATCTTAACCTGCTGACATGTAGAGCACTTAGCCATAAACTCTAAAACATCTCTCATTATCCCACTCCACCAATAGATCTCTCGTAAGTTGAGGTACATCTTTGTGGCCCCTGGATAAATAGAGTAGCGCACACCATGCGCTTCCACAAGAATTTGCTGTCTTAAGTCATCTACACCTGGAACATAGAGACGACCCTGATAGTGCAGAACACTATCTCCCCCTTGGGATAAAACCTCTATTTTCTAATTCTAAACTGACTCTTTCAACTTGACAAGGATGGGATCTCTATCTTGTTTTTCTTACACCTCGGAAACTAGAGATAATTTGGAACTACTCTGAACCCATATATCACCCTTATCTATATCAACTAAGCGAACGCCTAGTCTAGTAAGTTGATGTGCTTCCTAAGCTAACTTCTTCTTACTATCATCCGCATGAGCAACACTACCCATATACAGTCTGCTGAGAGCGTTGGCCTCTACATTGGCCTTACCCGAATGATAGAGGATACTCATGCCATAATCTTTCAAGAGCTCTAACTACCTTCTCTGACGAAGATTGAGATATTTATGAGAAAAGACATACTAAATACTCTTATGATCTAGGAACATATCTGAATAAACACCGTATAGGTAATGCCTCCAAATCTTTAAGGCAAATACTATGGTTGCTAACTCAAGATCATGAGTAGAATAATTCTTCTCAAGGGGTTTAAGTTATCTGGAGGCGTAGGCTATGAACTTACCATGCTACAGGAGGACACATCCCAAACCTACTCAGGATGCATCACAATAAACCATCTGAACTATCTGGAAGAGCTAGAACTGAAGCGGAGGTAAGTTGAGTCTTCAACTCCTGAAAACTCTTCTCACAAGGATCTAACCACTGAAACTTGACTTTCTTCTGAGTCAATCTAGACATAGGGGATGCAATAGAAGAAAATACCTCAAAAAACCATTTTTAATAGCCATCCAAACCCAAAAAACTCCTAATATCTGATGGAGAGACAGGGCGAGGCCAGTTTTTTACTACTTCGGTCTTTTGAGGATTTACTCTAATGCCATCATCGAAAATGATGTGACCAAGGAATGCTACTGACCTTAGTCAAAACTCGCACTTACAAAATTTGGTGAATAGCTGATAATCTCTGAGAGCATACTATCCTGAGATAGTCTGTATGATCGCGCTTACTACGGGAATAGACCAGAACATCATCTATGAAGACTATGACAAACATGTCCAAGTACTGCTTGAACACACGGTTTATCGTCCATGAAAGCGGCTGGGGTGTTGGTGAGACAAAATGACATATCTAGAAAATTAAAGTGACCATACCGAGTTTGGAAAGTTGTTTTCAAAATGTCACATTTCCTAACTCTGAGTTGATGATAGTCTGATCTGAGATCTATCTTAGATAAATAACTGGCACCCTGAAGTTGGTCAAATAAGTCTTCGATTCTGGGAAGAGGATACTTGTTCTTGACCATGACCTTATTAAGTTGATGGTAATCAATGCACATTCTAAAAGAACCATCTTTCTTGCACACAAATAAGACTGGTGCGCCCAACAGGGAAATATTAGGTCTGATGAATCCATTATCTAAGAGATACTTCAACTATTCTTTTAGTTCTTTGAGTTCTGCTGGTGCCATTCTGTATGGTGGAATCGAGATAGGATGAGTATCTTGAAGAATATCAATACCAAAGTCTATTTCCCTTTTAGAAGGAATTCCTGGAAGATCTTCGAGAAAGACATCTAACTATTCATTCACTACTGGAACTGATTCAATACTGGGAGTCTCAGAACAGTAATCCTTAATATGAACAAGATAATAGTCACATCTTTTAGATATCATTTCCATGCCCGATGGTAGGAAATAAGTTGACCTCTGAACTCTGAAATACTACCCTTCCACTCAAGGATGGGTTTATTTGGAAACTAAAACTGGACTATTCTATTTCTGCATTCGATTGTGGCATTGTAGGAATGAATCCAATCCATGCCGAGAATAACATCAAAATCAGTCATCTCTAATTCAACTAAGACTGCTGAAGTGACTTTCTAAAATATGATAATCGGACAGTTCCTGTATACCTGCTGGGCTATGATGGTTTTACCCACTAGGGTAGAGACTGAAAAGGTCTCTGCTAGAATTTCGAGAATGACTCCGAATCGACTGCTATATAAGGTGTCAAAAGACAAAGAAGCTCCTTGATCTAGCAAAGCGTAAACATGCATATGAAAGATTTGAACGTACCGATAACCACAACAGGAGAATTTTCCTAATCTTGTTAGAACTAAAGAGCATAGAGACAATTTGGGTATTTCCCACTAGTAGCAGTAGAGGTGGGACTCAACTAATTTGGGTGACCTGACAGAGCTGAGGAGCGATCCTGTTGACCCGATGGACCTAGCAGAAGATAGTATCTGACTCTGTGTCCTGGCTTGCCACATCCAAAACAAATACCACTGCCAGCTCTGAAAATACCCTGATAGTGCTTGC
>NC_061120.1:7348666-7357102 GCF_002878395.1 Capsicum annuum | reverse complement strand
CCAACTTCGCAAATTCAAGCTATGATTTATCCCTACTGGCATTTACTATGGATTCTTGAGGAAGAGGAAGTTGAGAAATCAAACAGCTAATAGCAAAAGAGAAAAAGAGAACTTTGAAAAGAAGAATGAACAAACACAACAGAAATATTTTTGGAAAAAGAGAAGGTAAATTAAAGCCACCTCACACCAAGTTCTAAATCTATGTTTAACCTCAAACTTCCCAGTTATTTTTGACACTTTTGACTAAATATTACAGACCACGCAAACATTATGATGAAGTACCAGAATTATCCCTGTATTCATCTTGAATTTGGTTGTGTCAGAATAACCTGCTATCTGATTTCACCACCAAGATACTACAAACTCTACTTATCATAAAAGGAACGACACCACAAAATGGACATGAGTTCATATCAATGCGATAGAAGATGTGAAACATAGCTAAACACTATATTTTATAGGCTTGATGACAGATATCTCCATTCATGCCTGGTGATTTAACTTATGTTGCGCATCATAAGAAAAATTACGAGGCAGTCTTTTATTTCAACAATTGTTTTGTTTCGAACTTACTATCATATCAAAAATTGCCTTGCTTTCTTCTTTCTTTTTCCGTTTAACCACTGGTATTCAAAACTCACTGGTTCAACTAACCCGAGTTTGTGACACATACGGGGGGGGGGCAGAACTAGAATGTTAGTTAGGGGTGTAGCAGAACACTAACTTTTGCCAAAATCGCTTAATATGTATAAATAATTGATGCAGACTTATTAAACTGCCTTTTCTAAGATCTAGGAATCATAAATTCAAAATCATGGATCCGTCTTTGGACACGTAGTACCACTGAAGGGGGAAGGCCTTATATCAGGAGTTTGTCCATTATCAAGACTAGAACCTGAAACCTCTTCGAACTCGAGACCTATTGTTAAGGCTAGAAAGGTCTCGTCCATCTTACCACACTTGATGCTGCCCATGTTCTGCAGGTATCTTCTCTTTGTGACTATATATTTTTTTTTCATTTATTAGTAGCACTAGCCTCTTTGATTAGGAAAAACATGGGGAAGAAAAAGACATACATATAAAAAAAATGGTGTTATAAAAAGAAACAGATTCGATTGTAGGAAACAAACAACAACAACAAATACCCAGTATATTCCTACTAAGTGGGGTCTGGGGAGGGTAAGTGTACGCAGTCCATACCACTACCTCAGATGTGAGATAGAGAGGTTGTTTCGGATAGACCCCCGGCTCAAAATAAAACAATCTAGACAAGGAAAGAGCCAGATGCTATAACAGCTCAAAAACAATCAATTCGATTGAAGGAAACTAAATCACAAATGCTTTTCTGAAAATAAGTAACAAAATGAACTTGGGCGTTTGAAGAAAATAACTAAAATATCCAAAGCAAACACAACAAGAACAACAACATACCAAGTATAATCCCACGAGTGAGAAACATACCAAGAAAAAGTATCTAAAGCAAATGTTCTGTGAAATTATTTTCAAAACTTTTTTCACAGATCAATTGGCTCTCCAAAATCAAACCAAACCAAAACCAAAACCAAATCCAAATATAAATATATATCTATATATATATATATATATATATATATATATATGGTTTCTTCAAAAACGTTTCTTAAGCAGAACACAAAAGCTTTATCTAAAAGCTCAAGTGATTATAAGAGATTACAAACCAACTTCTTAATGACCCAAAACAGCAAGCAACTAATAATATATGAGTCAAAAATATCAAAACACATCAGAAATAGCAACAGAGAAAACAACAAAAACAACAATCAACAAACAACATACCCAGTATAGTTCCACAAGTGGGGTCTAGGGAGGGTGGGGTATACGCAGACCTTACCCTACTGTTGTGTGATAGAGAGGTTGTTTCTGATAGACAAAGAAAAATCAATCAACATGTATATATATACCAGTCACTGAACTAAAAAAAAGGGCAGCCCGGTGCACTAAAGCTACCGCTATGTGCGGTGTCCGGGAAAGAGCCCCACCACAAGGGTGTATCGTATCGTATGCAGCCTTACCTTGTATTTCTGCCAGAGTATATCGTACGCAGCCTTACCTTGCATTTCTGCCAGAGGCTGTTTCCAAGGCTTGAACCCATGACCTCCTGATCACATGGCAGCAACTTTACCAGTTACTCCAAGGCTACCCTTTAGTCACTGAGCTGAAAAAGATCTCTAATGAAATACCAAGTGGAAACTATGATAAAGTGAAACAAAAAATTACAGGAATTTGTAAGAGTTCTAGAAGAGAAAAATAATGTTGTGAAGAAGAAGCAGTAAGAGTAGTGGGAAGAAGATGAAGTCAAATGATGAAGAAAAATGAATGATTACTCTTTCTCTTTCAAGTTGATGGGAAAGTGAGATCATTTTCAACTTATTAAATACTAAGCAGCCCTACACGATATATAATCTCCTCTTCTTCTTTTTATCTGACTTGAGCAACACTATGCAAGCCTTTCTAACTAATCTTTTCCTTTTTATTTTGCTTTCTTTTCTCCAAAAGGAATCTACTATTCATCAGAAAAAAGGTTTATTTTGTTTTCGATATCAACTTTTTTTTAATTCTTTTTAACTATGTAATACTAAAATTGTTGAAGTATAAAGAAGAGAGTGGAGAAGAATCTAGAAGAAGCAATAATTAGACTAGTGGGCTTTCTATTATAATTGTTTTTCAGTTAGTTACACTAGTGTTAACGGCTAGTTAGTTAGTTAGCCTAATCCCTAGCCTATAAATATATATGACAATACACATTGAAGAATGATGAATTCAACAAATCTATTCACTCTCTAACAATCTTTCTCATCTACTCATCTCATTCTTCTTCTTCTTCTTCTTCCTCTAAATCTGTACTTCTTTTGCCTTTCATCTAAAGAGCTGCTAGCAAGTAGTATAGCAGTGTATGGTTAATTACATGGTACCAGAGCCATTACTCACTAGCAAACTAGTAGAGCAAGATCGATTCTGGTGCATTGATTTCTTCACTGGAAAATCAAAGAATCTTGATTCAAGAATTGAAGGTATGCAACAATGGTGAATTCAAATGCTTCTGTTGATCCTGCTGAGAGTTCCAGAGTTACTCCAAGTTCTTTGGATTAAAATCATCCTCTCTTCCTAAGTCCTTCTGATGTGAGTGGCATACAAATTATTTTTTTCAGTTAACAGGGGTTGAGAACTTCTCAATTTGGTTTAGATCCATGCGCATTGCTTTACTTGGAAGAAATAAGCTGGGCATGGTGGATGGAACATGTTCTAAAGACAAGTTCTTAGTTGAGTTAAGTAGTCATTGGGAAAGAGTGAATGCAATTGTACTTTCTTGGATCATGAACTTTGTTTCTAAAGAATTACTAGGAGGAATTATGTGTGTATCTGTGGCAAGTGCTGTCTGAAAGGTTTAACAAAGTGGATGGGGCCAGAACATTCAATCTTCACAAAGAGATTGCTACATTGTCTCAAGGTACTGCCTCTGTATCTGTGTATTTCTCAAAACTCAAGGATTTGTGGGAAGAGTTTGAGGCTCTAGTACCTGCACCTGGGTATGAATATGATAAATCTAAGGAGTATGTGGTACATCTACAAAAATTAAAGTTGTTTCGTATGTGGTACATCTACAAAAATTGAAGTTGTTTTGGTTTCTCATAGGTCTGAATGAGTCCTACACACAAGCAAGGAGTCAAATCTTGCTTATGACCCCTCTCCCAAGTGTTAACCAAGCTTATGCAATGGTAATAAGTGATAAGAGTCACAAATCTATTGCAAATCAGGCAGGGATTCTGGGTATGAATCCTGCAACCACTGGGAAGAATCTTGATCTAGTCATGTCTGCAAGAAATGGTGCAGGTGGGAGTCAAGGTCCCAAGTTCAAAAGAAATGTCAATTTGCAGTGTGATTTCTGTAAACTCAAAGGTCACAGCAAAGAGAACTGCTGGAAATTGATTGGCTATCCTCCAGATTATAAAGCTAAGAAGAAGTTTAGGCATGAAGGATCAAACACAGCCTACAATGTGGCCTTAAGTTCTCATGACTCCTCCACAGATCAACATAGTTGCTGCGCTAAGGATACAGGACAATCAGTAACTGCAAGTACTTAGATGGATCAACTAAGTCAAATTGGAAATGCATCTTTTACCAAGGAACAGTATGAGCAAATCTTGCAACTGATAAACAAGAGTAACTCTGTTAACACATCTACTGAATCTGCAAATGTAACAAGTGCAGGTATTTCTGATTGTTTAGCTTCTTTTGGTTCACAGAAACGGATTACACCAATCATATGGTTGGTAATTCAAGATTATTACTTAACAAGACTGTTATAGAGTTACAAAATCCAAAGAAAGTGTATCTACCAAATAGTGATACTACAATGGTCACTCATGTGGGAACTAGCTGTTTAGAAGAAGGAAACACCATTACAAATATCTATCATATCCCACAATTTTCATGCAGTCTCCTATCAGTGTCACAAGTAACTAAGGAATGGAATTGTTCAGTGAACTTCTTCCCTAATTTCTGTGTTTTTTAGGATCTTTATACTGGAAAGGTGAAGGGTATTGGAAAGCTTGATGGAGGTTTATACTTACTAGAAGAACAACCAAGCACTGAAGTTGCAGGAGTAACCAAAGTCACTGCTGAAGTAACTGTGGAAAAGACACAAGCTGAAATGGATCTGTGGCACCAAAGATTAGGACATGTTTTAACTGGTGTACTAAAGAGAGTTATAGATCATGGAGTACAAGTGATAGAAGACAGAATAAAGCAATGTAGCATTTGTCCTAGTGCCAAACAGACTAGATTACCATTTGTGTCAACTAACATTCAAACTACTTGTTGTTTTAATCTTGTTCACATGGATTTGTGGGGACCATACAAAGTACCAACTATGAATGGAAACAAGTATTTTCTAACAGTTGTTGATGACTTTTCAAGGTTTACTTGGGTGTTTCTATTAAAGCTCAAGTCAGATGTCTTTTGTCAAGTACAGCAGTTCCTTATGTATGTCAAAACACAATTTGAAAAAACTGTCAAGGTGATCAGAACTAATAATGGCACAGAGTTTGTTAACTCATTGTGTCAAAAGTTGTTCCAAGATAATGGTGTAATCCATCAAACAACTTGCCCATATTCTCCTCAGCAAAATGATGTTGTTGAGAGAAAACATAAACATATCTTAGAGGTCACAAGAGCTATCAGGTTTCAGGCTGGCATTCCAATAAGGTTCTGGGGCTATTGTGTTCTCACTGCAGTGTACATCATCAATAGGCTACCTAGCTCAGTTGTTCAGCACTTAACCTCTTATGAGAAATTGTATGGTAAAAGGCCAAACTGTGATCATCCCAAGGTCATGGGGTGTCTATGCTATGTCAAGGTGTTAAATGAGCATGACAAACTCATGCCTAAAGCAAGAACAAGTGTCATGATGGGATATTCCAGCACTCAGAAAGGATACTTAGTGTATGACATATCAACTAACATCTTCTCTGTCAGTAGAGATGTCTCATTCAGAGAAGATGTGTTTTCATTCAAGCTACTACAACTACAAACTCAGGCACCCCATCACATTTTTCCTTTGGAAGATCAATTTCAACTACTAGGTGGTGATGAGATGTGTCCACAGATAACAGCAACCATGGCACCTCAAGGGGTTCCTGATCAGGAAAGTCAGCAGGTTCCTGGTCAGATAAGTCAGCAGGACCAGCAATTACAGGCTACTCGTCTCTCTACACATTCCACAACTAAGGTATATCAAAGAAGATCTACTAGAGGTCCACAACCTGTAACTCAAGTATATCAAAGAAGGTCTACTAGAGATCAAGGGGTCACTAACTCAAGTGGTCAACAACAGCAGCAAGTGCAAGTGATTCTCACTCCAGCAAACTCTACTCATTAGGACCAAAGGAAGTCAAGTAGGGACAAAAAGCCACCTGCATGGATGAATGATTTTGTCTCCAAAAATACAAAGAAAGTACCTCATGCACTTGCCAATCATGTGTCATATGACAAACTCTATTCAGCTTATAAAGACTATGTACGGAAGTCTTCTTGTGTCACTGAACCTACAAGTTACACTGAGGCTTGTAAAGACCCTAGATGTGTGGAAGCAATGAAGAATGAGATAGATGCACTGAATTCCAATCATACTTGGGAAATAGTTACTTTGCCTAAAGGGAAGAAATCTATTGGTTGCAGGTGGATATACAAAGTAAAGCATAAGGCTTCAGGTGATGTTGAAAGATTTAAAGCTAGACTGGTTGCAAAAGGATATGGACAAAGAGAAGGAATTGAATACAAAGAAACATTTTCACCTGTTGTGAAACTGAAAACAGTAAGAATTGTCCTTGCTACTGTAGCTAGAAAGCATTGGTTTATACATCAAATGGATGTTTATAATGCATTCTTGAATGGTGATTTAAATGATGAGGTCTACATGGATCTACCTCAAGGATTTGCTAGTCAGGGGGAGAATGTAGTATGTAGACTACTCAAATCCCTATATGGACTAAAACAAGCACCAAGGCAGTGAAATACAAAGTTATCAGAGGTATTACTAAGGTCTCAGTTCACTCAGAGCCAATTTGATCCATCATTATACATCAAAAAGACATTAGAAGGAGTCACATTGGTGCTAGTATATGTTGATGACATGTTGATCACTGGAGATAGCTTAAAGATGATAGAAGAAACCAAGGCAATCCTACATCAGAACTTCAAGATGAAAGATCTAGGTGAACTGAGATTTTTCCTTGGAACAGAATTTGCAAGGTCTGATAAAGGGATATTGATCCATCAAAGGAAGTATGCCTTAGAACTATTGTCTGAGTTAGGCTTAACAACAGCTAAACCTACAGCTACTCCTATGGACTACAATATCAAACTGACATCCAAATAGTTTGATGAACATATTAAGCATGGAAAGTCTACTGAGGATCCTCCAACAGATCAAGTTGCTTACCAAAAGCTAATTGGTAAACTATTGTACCTGACTATGACAAGGCCAGATATAACCTTCTGTGTTCAGACATTAAGTCAGTTTCTTCAGGATCCTAAGAAGTCTCACATGGAAGCAGCACTGAGGGTTGTAAAGTATGTTAAGAACCAACCAGGTCAAGGTGTGCTACTATCTAGTAATGCAGATGACAGAATAAGTGCCTATTGTGATGCAGACTGGGCATCATGCCCTCAGACTAGAAGGTCTGTAACAGGCTACTTTGTAAAGGTTGGAGAATCACTAGTTTCCTGGAAATCAAAGAAGCAAACTACTGTCTCTAAGAGTTCAGCAGAAGCAGAGTTTAGAATTCTTGTTGCAGTATCCTAGGCCTGATGAAAGAAGTTGGGAGTGAAGTAGTTCTACCATGTGTTCAGTGATAGCAAGTCTGCTATGCAAAAAGCAACAAATCCAATATACCATGAGAGACCAAAGCATATTGATATTGACTGCTTCTTTATCAGGGAAAAACTTGTGCAAGGAATAATCAAAACTCACTACATTGCAACCCAAGATTAGCCTGCAGACATGCTGACTAAGGGACTGACAAGAGCACAACAAGTTCATCTCAATGCCAAGCTAGGGATCTGTGACATCTTTACACCTTCCTAGCTTGAGGGGGGTGTTGAAGTATAAAGAAGAGAGTGGAGAAGAATCTAGAAGAAGCAATAATTAGACTAGTGGGCTTTCTATTATAACTGTTTTTTAGTTAGTTACACTAGTGTTAACGGCTAGTTAGTTAGTTAGTTAGTTAGCCTAATCTCTAGCCTATAAATGTATATGACAATACACATTGAAGGATGATGAATACAACAAATCTATTCACTCTCTAACAATCTTTCTCATCTACTCATCTCATTCTTCTTCTTCTTCCTCTAAATCTGTTCTTCTTTTGCCTTTCATCTAAAGAGCTACTAGCAAGTATTATAGCAGTGTATGGTTAATTACAAAAATTTACACTGTAATTATATTATAACAACAAACATATCTTTATAACATAATTAAAAAATTTACATTAGGATAGAACAGTCCCCATGATGAAACATGGGCCAAATAACTATTTTACAAAAGTTAATAAAACAGTGTAATCCGCTATAATTTTTAATTGATGATATTAAATTTTAGGAGACTTTCTCTTTGCTTAAATAATTTTCTGCTGCAAACATGATGCATGAAAAGATAATAGAATAAAGAGTTATGAATTAAGATAACATGTTGACGCAGAAAATGAAGCAAACCTAGTGAACTTCTAAATCAGTAAGAGTAGGCCTACTAACCTTCTTGCAGCAACTTCAAAAGCTGACCAGGTGTGGCAACTCACTGTACTTCTAACGAGGGTCCTTAAGAAAATTTTCATCAAATTAAGCTCTATGAAGAGACTCAACTTGATCCTTTAGTCCTGAAAGCAAATCCACATGACAAAG
>NC_061120.1:7335879-7345666 GCF_002878395.1 Capsicum annuum | reverse complement strand
GCAGTCAGGCATTCTTCTTCACTTTCACGAATTCCTAACTTCTTCAGGTTGGGCATGCCTTCAAAGACGCGCCTTGTAATACTACCAAAGGTAATGTAAGAAAGGGTTTGCAGATTGGTTAATGCAACACTAGAGAAACTACACTCGCCCAGATTATAACGGACTTGCAGCTTGGTTAATGCAAGATTAGAGCGACTTAACTTGAGCAGATAATTTTCTTGTTTAGGTTGAACATTAGGAAAGTAGAAGCATTTCCTGAAATAGAGATGCCTTAATTGTTTAATCACCCATATCTCTGCCGGCAAACAAATACTAGCCTGGTGACTGTAACGAATTAGTGTCTGAAGACACCTAAGATTGCGAACTGATGATGGGAGAACACTAAAACTGGCGAGGGCAAGATACCTCAGTTGAGATAATTCCCATATTTCTGGCGGTAGATGGTCAAATGGCTGAAAACACATATCCAATACTGTTAAACATGTGAAGTTGGTAAAGGTGAGAAACGAATCAACCTGAGAACAGGATCCAGGAGTTCCATCTCTTCCAAAACAAAGAAAGGAACTTGCACGAGGAAGTGAAGATTTATCATAAACATTGGTAAAATAGAAAATGATGCGATGTTCAAAAGATGCCACTGGTTGAGAAACAATCACATTAGATTTAGCAAAGTAGATCGATCTCTCTTTCCATGCTACTCTTAGGATTAAATCATGCAGTAGATCATGAACCTCGCATGTTTTGACCTTGCCACTTGAGGTCCTTCTCTTAACCATAATTAGACTTCTATCTATAAGATCTCTTAGGTATCCATCAGCAACTTCTTCGAAGTCCTTTTCAGGTTTGCATCTTACATATTCCGCAGCAATCCATAGCTTGATTAGTCTTGAAACACTAATCTCAAAGTCTTTTGGAAAAGCTCCCATATACAGGAAGCATGGCTTCAGGTGATGTGGCAAATGGTTATAACTCAAGGTGAGCAAGTCCAGGCATTCTTCTGTGCCCCTACTCACAACCATACCAATTTTATGTGCTACATCTTCCCAACAGTTTTCTGTCTTGCTTATCTTGGAACAAAATCCAGCCACCACAACGATTGCTAGTGGTAGTCCTTGACATTTCTCGACTATTTGCTTTGTAGCTTTCTCCAGCTCAAGGGGGCAAGTCTCCCTTCCAAATGCCTTTAAGTTGAACAACTTCAAGCTCTCTTCCACACTTAAGCACTGCATATAATGAGGGCTGCCTGAGCTAGCATAGATACCCACATTTGCTATCCGACTAGTAAGTATGACACGGCTTCCATTTTTATCATCTGGAAAAGATCTTTTCACAACATCCCATGCACTGGTGTCCCACACATCATCCATTGCAATGAGATATCTCCTTCCCTTCAAACTTCTATAAACTTGCTCGGCTAATTGCTCAGTACTCTTTAGGTAGGTGTTGTCATTGACAAGTGAAAAACACCGCAAAATGCCCAACAACATTTCTCTATGTTGATGCATTTGAGATACGGTAATCCAAGCGCGAATGTAGAAGTGATGCTCCATGTAAATATCATCATAAACTTGTCTAGCAAGAGTCGTTTTGCCAATTCCTCCCATGCCAACAATTGAGATGACATCTAGCTTTGAAGGAGGTCCTATAAGTCGAGATTTAATGGTCATTAAGTCATCATCAAGTTCTAGCACAGTAGCTTGGAGATTGGGACTGTATTCTGAATTACTCTCCACAGTATCCGATATTGGCAGAGAATCAATATCATTCCGAGCATTCATAACCTTCTTCAAATATTCGTTTATGCTATCGGAACCTGCTGTCATGAACTCTCCCTGGAACACTTTCCAACTTTGTGGATAGCAACCTGATCTCCTTTTCAATTCATATAAGTTGATACTATCTAGAAGTCGAGTTGCCAAATATTTAAGCCGCTTTTCCAAATAATCCACTGCTTCTGGAGCACTTGTAACCGACAAAGAGTCCTCCAAAAAAGCATGCCAGGAACTGACTGCTTGACGTATTTCACGGTAACAAGAATTGTCACCTTCCAGCATTTCCTGCAGTTTTTGTTGAAGAGATACGACAGCAGCATGAGCCATTTCCTCTTCTTCCCTCCCGCAGATTGATTTTTTAGTTTGTATGAGATTATTCTAAGTTGTGCTTAAATTGACCCTGCAAATGTTCCATTTAAACTGATTTTGTTAGAGAAAACCGAAGGAAAAAGGAAGAAAGAAATTGGATATTAACTTGCGTAACGTCAGTATATTTATGATGCCAAGAGCTAAATATTTGCACTGATACAATTACACACAGGGGGGCAAGTCCACAGTCCAACTCTGCGAAATTGACGCAACTAAAAGCAAAAGAAACAATACAGAACTTTTTCTTTTTTTTAAAAAAAAAAGGAATGAATAAAGACAAAAGAGTTTTTTATTTTTATTTAAAAAAAAAAAAAAAAAAAAAGGTAAATTAGAGCCATTTGTTACTAACTTCTAAAGCTATGCTTAACCTTGAATTTTTTGACGCGTTTGACTGGGTATCTGAAACTCACTGGTTTAACTAACTCAAATTTATGTTCAAAATCCTGGATCCGTCTTTGGACGTGTAGTGACACTAAAGGCGAAAGCCCTATACCAGGAGTTTATCCATTATCAAGACTAGAACCTGAAACCTCTTCGAATTTGAGACCTTTTGTTAAGGGTAGAAAGATATCCGTCCATCTTACCACACTTGATGCTGCCCACGTTCTACAGGTATCTTCTCTTTGTGACTATATATTTGTTTTTCATTTATTAGTAGCACCAGCCCCTTTGATTAGAAAAATATGGGGAAGAAAAAGAGATACATTTCAAAACAAAAATAAACGGTGTTAGATAAAGAAATAGATTCGATTGTAGGAAATTAAATCAAAAACGCTTTTCTGAAAATAAATAACAAAATGAACTCGGGTGTTTGAAAAAATACCTGAAATACCTAGAGCAAGAACAACAGCATAGCCAGTATAATCCCACGAGTGGGAAAGATACCAAAGTAAAAAGTACCTAAAGCAAATGTTCTCTGAAATTGTTTCCAAAACTTTTTCACAGATCAATCAGCTCTCCAAATTCAAACCAAAACCAAATCCAAATACATATATATGATTTCTTCAAAACATTTCTTAAGCAGAACGCAAAAGCTTCATCCAAAAGCTCACATGATTATGAGATTTTATATTCCAAAGGATGACCATACTTTTTTAAAACCCAAAACAGAAATAACGTACTGAGTAAAATCCCATAAGTGAGATCTGGCGAGGTAGAGTGTACACAGACCTTATCTCTACCTCCACCTCTACCTCGTGGAGGTAGAGAGGCTTTCTCCGGAGAAAAAAACCAAAACAGCAAGCAACCAATATTATATGAGTCAAAAAATATCCAAACACTTCGGAAATAGCAACAGAGAAAACAACAATCAACAACATACCTAGTACAGTCCCACATGTGGGGATCGGTGGGGTGTAAGCAAACCTTACCCCTACCTTTGTGGGAGAGAGAAATTGTTTCTGATAGACAAAGAAAATAACATATAAATATATATATTCAGAGTTGCAAATATAAACATACCAGCCACTAGCTGAAGAAGACCACTAATGAAACACCAAGTGGAAGCTGTAATGAAGTGGAATAAAAAATTACTAGGAATTTGTAGAAATGTTAGCAGAGCAAAAATAATGTTGTGAAGAACCAGCAGCAAGAGAAGTGGGAAGAAGATGAAGGGAAATGATAAAAGAAATGATCAATAATTGTTCTGTCACTTTCAACTTGTCAATTTTAAGCAGGCCACACAATATAAAATTCCTCATCTTTTGACTTGAGCAACACTATACATGCCTTTCTATCTTTTCTTGTTCTTTTGCTTTTGCTTTCTTTTCTCCAAAAAGAATATACTTACTCATCTGAAAAAAGGTTTACTTTATTTTTTATAATTTCTTTTTTAACTACGTGATGCTAAAAGTTACACTGTAATTATATTATGACAAACAAATATATCTCTGTAACTACTAAACTACTCCCACCATTTCAATTTGATTTTGTTACTTTCCTTTTTAGTTCGTTTAAAAAAGAATGTCTCTTTCATTTTTTTGGTAACTTTTTAATTTCAGCTTTCCACATGGCATGTGTGACCATAAGCTTAAAGGATATTTTAGTACATTTTACCTATCTTTAGTTTAAGACCACAGGATTTTAAAGTCTTCTTTACCTTCTTAAACTCCTTGTCAAGTCAAAACCAGACAATCAAGGATGTTCAGTCTAGTAATTATGCAGTGATTTCTACACACACGCTAAATAAGAGGGAAGGAGGAATGTCTACTGCACAAGAGTTTAGGAATAAGAACAATTAAACCTTTGATTCAAAATTTAGGAAAGAACATGATCTTCAACTTGTACATACATAGTAAAAGAGGTCCATCAACAGTACAACAAAATACCCAGTGTATTCCCACAAGATGGGATTTGAGGAGGGTAGAGTGTACCCAGACCATACCACTAACTCAGATGATAGATCCCCAACTTAGGTCCATCAACAGTCTCCCTAGAAATTTATTGACGTTGTTTAACTTTTTTTTCCCTCTATATTTTTTTTGTTTTGTACCTTGTTGTGAATATTGATGGCATCATCAAAAATATGGAAACAGTAAGAAAACAAAGTACATACAACTAGGAAAAGAGCAGTGAGTAGCAAGTTTGAGAGGATGTTCAGCCCGATCCTAAGGCGGAGCTAGAGGGGTGGAAGGGATTCATCTGAACCCACTGTCACGGAAAATTGCATTGCATATATAATTGTACTGTATATACAAGGTTAAAATCTTTTTTATGCATATAAAGCAGATGATGAACCCCCTTGTGAAAATCCATTCTCTGCCACTGCCTATCCTGCTTCATCCATGTGCACCATATCAAAGGATACGTCAAGGCAAAATTGCATGCAAATATGATAAAAAGGAAAAGCTATCCTATCACAAACTTAAATACAATGTTCGCATGCAATTTAAGACAGATCAAGAATTGAAATTAGTTATTTATTGGAATTTGATAAATTAATTTGTATCTGTATGAGTATGATACTTTTTCCAACAGGTAATGCGCTTCACTTGTCACTTTTTGCATCAAGCACCGTGGATCTAGTCGCTTCTTTGCACTTTGCAATTTTAGAAACACTGGTTAACACTAACTGTTACTAATCATCTAATCCAGAATTTCATCATAGTAATTCCAACCTTAGCCTGGTTAAAAATTTATCAGGTGAAATTATCAGAAACCTTCTGTTATCTCTGGGAAAAAGAAATAGTTTTAGTTAATTTCAGTCTATTTTATCTTGTTTTTGGGTAATTCTACAGGGTGGGAGGAATTTGAGGGGGGGTCACGCCCTGTAAGAGGATAAAAGGTTTTCAATACTTTCCTATTCCTACAAAATAACTTGGGTAGCCTAGCAAAAGTAAACGTTAAAGCATAATTTAAATTTCTACATTAGGATAGCACAATCTGCATGATGAAACACAGGCCATAGAACTGTTTTATATAAGTTAATAAAACTAGTTAATTTGCGATAAGTTTTTACTGATGACATTAAGCTTTAGGAGAATTTCTCTTTGCTTATATAATTTTCTGCGGCAAACATGATGCATGAAAATTATAAAAGAAAGAGCTGTGAATAATGATAACGTGTTGACGCAGAAAATGAACCAAACGACCTAGTCAACTTCAAAAATCAGTATGAGTAGGCCCACTAACTGTCTTGCCAGCAACTTCAAAAGCTGACGCAATTTGGCAACTCACTGCACTTCTCCTGAGAGTCCTTAGGAAAGCTTTCATCAAACCAAGCTCTCTATGAAGAGACTCAGCTTGATCCTTTACTCCTGAAAACAAATCCACATGATAAAGGAGTAGCTGTTTCAAATTTAACAACAGAAATGCGACAACAGCATTAGCCATCTCTTGATAAAGTGCTCACTCCCACTGAAGAAATCTGAGCTAATTTCAGTCAGAGCACCAATCATACAAATAACACAGATTTATTCTATTTGTAAGAACAGGGAAAGTTGTATTCAACAAAGTTAGTCTATTTATAACTCCTAGTCCATATGTATGCCAGGAACCAGACCTCACAAATTTTAGAAGCACTCCTAGTCTAGGAAAAAAAAAAAGAAAAAAACAACATCAGGAAAACCTATTTCTCAGACTGGATATCTATTCAATGCCGCTAGCAATTGCTTCCATTTAGCTAGCTGAATCCCTTTGATAGCTAGCTGAACTACTAGCTCCTTCAATCTGTATGAACACACTCACTGAACTTCTTGGAGTCTTCTGGTATTTCTTCCAACCAGACATGGTACACTGTTGCGTTGAATTAGGAACCTCAGAATCTCAGCTTTTGGTCTTATAGTCTTCGCTCTTTGTGTCAACCATGTAATTTCAGTTTCCCAGCATGTGGAATGTCGTGTAACACCTAACCACTTCAATAAAACCTTCCAGATTGAGCTAAGGCATATGCAATCAAAGAAGAGGTGAGCAAATGATTCCTCCAATCCAGTGTCACAAAGTACAGTCTTTGGCTATCGGAGCTCCCCATCTGGATAATTTGTCGACTGTTGCTAGCCTTTGCTGAATTGCTAGCCAAGTTGATGAACTATTCCTGGGGAAAGCTAAACTTTCCTGGCAAAAAAAGCTTTCGTATCATCAATGCAACCTATATAACTCTCAATGTCAGCATTCACAAAAGAACTAGAAGTTTAACAAGTTAAAACCTCTGCATTAGCCTCTTTGCTTATCGAGGGGGCCGGCCAAATATCAAACGAACGCTGGCCTTAAGGTTCAGCTGCAACACAAATAGAACAAAAGAGTTACTGCAGTACGGTATCTATTGATCTTTGCATGAAAGAAAATTTAATGAGTGCATGTAAAACTCACAGTTGTAAAATTTGTGGATCCGCACCACAAGATCATCATTTCCTATGCTATGTTGTTCTTCTTGAATCCTATTGTCACAACCCAACTTTTCAGGTCATGATGGCGCCTACCATAACCCACCAGTAGGCAAACCAACCTGTAGTCCGGAACGGCTAGTAACAGACTACTAAATAACATAAAAAAAAGAATGCGGAATATATGAGAAAAAGATCAATACATAGGTGAATCCCGAAACCTGATGGTATCAGGCAAAGAGCTTCTAAACATAATAAGAGTACAAAAGTGATATATCAAGGAGAAACACACTGATCAACTTAAAGGCTAGTCTAATACATAGGAGAGAGATAAGTAATATTCCGAACGTCAGGAGCTCATTCTAAGTTTCCGAATCAGGGCTACTCCACACGATGCACACATCAACAGCGATAACTCGTACTATAATCTGCAGGCTGCAGAGGTGTAGTATGAGTACCAAACGAATGGTACTCAGTAGGCAACTGCCAACTGAGCTCCAAAAATAAAGTAGATATATACAACATATAAACAGAATGAAAACTACAACCAAGAGTCCATAAATCATGTAATAAGTCAATGAAAATAACAAGGGACAACTATCCTATTCATGTCCAAGAATCTAACATAATAAGACTAAGGAAATATCAAGGTGTACTATCTTATTCCAGCTACATTCAATATATGCCAAAGCTATACCGTATATCCCAGGTCAATATACAGATAAAGACCAAAATAAAGATATATAGTAATATACAAGGCGAAGAAACAACTATACAATATGAACAACGAAGAAAGGGATATCCGATAGTATCATGACTTCATAAAGCTATATATATATATATATATATATATATATATATATATATATATATATATAGGAGGTCATCTCAACATAACCTACATCGTCATGTTCTCATTTTAAGACCTTATTATAATGCTATCAGGATTCAATACCAACATACTCAGGATTTCTAATCCATATGGCTAGACATAGAATAATCGTGCATAGTAATGTAATCATAAGATAGCAAAGGTCGAAGACATACCTCAATCCCAATACCGGATCCATGACCAATCTGTCATAAGCTAGCCATAATAATGATCATAACCATGATAATAACAATATTAATAACATCGTAAATAATCGGCTACTCCGAACAACCAAATACCTAGCCGAGCCTATGCGTACTCCACCGCCCCAGACTCGGAAGGTTCAATCAACAAACAACAACACAAGACATATTCTTCACCCATATCTATGCAACCGTCCCATACCGGCTGATAGACATAGATTCATACTGGTGATAGGCGATGCACATGCAGGAATGAATGCAAAATATACCATCAATATAACAATGAATCATACCTGTCTTCATCAGGACCATCATCATCGTCATCAACCTTCGGTCTCACCGGGTATCAATATCATCTCAATAGTATCCTCCGGACTTGAACCGGGTATCAATATTATCACAATATCCTCCGGCCTTGCCGGGTATCAATATCATCTCAATAGTATCCTCTGGATTCAAACCGGATATCAATATCATCATACTATCCTCCGGCCTTGCCGAGTATCAATATCATCTCAATATTATCCTCCGAACTCGAACCGGGTATCAATAACATCATAATATTTTTCGGCCTTGCCGGTTATCAATATCATCTCAATAGTATCCCCCGGACTCGAACCGGGTATCAATATCATCATAATATCCTCCGACCTTGTCGGATATCAATGTATCATCATAACTCTCGACACATAAATATAGGCATATAATAGGTGCACAGACGCAAGCCGATATACTCATAACCGTAAAGATGTCTAACTTATCAATACATCCCAACTAATCATTATTAGCTAACCAACACTTATTATTATTAAACCGCTAGTTCGCTAGTTATCACATAACCTCTAGTTATTAGCCTAAACATTATCCTTCTCCTTATTCACGGGATAACAACTAACCACTATTCATTTAATAGTCAACATCTAACATCTAGTCTAGGTTCATTATTAGACCAAAACCGTCATTTATCTACCATTCATTATTATCAACTATTCATCCTATTTTTGTTAATCATTACTAGACAACACATTACTACTCGTCGCCTAACCATCTTTTATTAAATGACATCATTCATTAACTGACCATCATTAGCTACCATGTTCCAACTAAGCAAGATTCATTAACTAATACATTAGCTTCTTAGCCATCAAGTGCAATAGTTAGCTAATAGACAACTAGTTACCACATAGCTTAACCGTCTAACAAGAAGAAAAAACATAAGATCATATTTCAGCTATAATCACATCATTTATAATGGTAAATAATCATAAAGTACCAAATCTATGCATGCCATCACCAGTATTCAATCAATGGAATAATAAGCACCATACCGCATCTTCCACAATCCCATACCAAAGAGATGTGTATACAAACATATACATATTCATATTCATAAATTACAATCACATCATTCACAATGATAAACACTTCTTAGATATTTAATCAGTACCATAACACGGCCCTTAGCCCATTAATTTATCCAGAATAATCACAACATCATAATCATGGCCTTAGGCCCATATACATATCCGGGACTTATATCAATAATCATATTTATAAACCGTAGCATATCTATAATCATCTCACATATAGGAGGCATCTCACATCTAGGAGGCATAATATCAACAAGCATATCGCCTCTATTAGACATCTCATATCTATAGGTTTTGCATCATGACCAAGAGAAAAATCGTCTCTATAAGCTCAATAATCATAACTAAGAGGAAAATCATCTCTATGGGCCAAATATCGTAA
>NC_061120.1:7309842-7335779 GCF_002878395.1 Capsicum annuum | reverse complement strand
CTGGCTATCTGTATATAGAATCTTCTCAAGCTACTTCTTGCCCAATTATTTCAGATAATCTGCCATCTATATCATCTCTTTTCCAACTTTAGCTATTGCTATATATTCAGCCTCAGTAGATAAAAAAGCAACACACTTCTGAAGCCTGGACATCCAAATTACTGCTGTACCACCTATGGTATAAATGTATCAAAAAGTTCTATTGGTCGAGTCCACATCTCCACCAAAATCATCATCAACAAAACCTTGCAAAATCACCTTGCCATTGCCAAAACAAAGTAAAGTACTCGATTTACCTCTCAGATATCTTAGAAGCCACTTCACAGCTTCCCAATGCTTTTTCCCAGGGTTTGCCATGTACCTGCTAAAAACTCCTACTGGATGTGCTATATCAGGTCTAGTACAAACCATAGCATACATCATACTCCCAACTGTAGAAGCATATGGAATAAGTGCCATGTATTCCCGCTCCTGAGCTGTCTTCGATGACTTCTCCTATGACAATTTTATCTGATTTTCCAATGGATTAGTTTGGGGTTTTGCATCATTAAATCTGAATCTGGCCAGCACTTTCTCAATGTACTGACCTTACGATAGATTTAAAGTGCTAGCAGATCTATCCCGAGAAACTTCCATCCTAAGAATCCACTTTACTACATCTAAATCTTTCTTCACAAACTCAGAAGACAAACTTGCTTTCACAGAGTTTATCTCCTTTATACTGGATCCTGTAGTAAATATATCATCCACATACAAGATTAAAAATACACAAGAATCAGTATATTTCTTAAATTAGCAACACTAATCCTTTTCACTCCTGTGGAAGCCACTTTTGCTCATAAAGAAGTCAAACTTCTTATATCACTGTCTAGGTGCTTGCTTCAGCCCATACAAGCTCCAATTGATCTTGCACAGTATGTGTTCCATACCTGGAACTACAAAACCATCTAGTTGCTGTATATAGATTTCCTTATCCAATTCTACATGTAAGAACACAGATTTTACAACCATTTGCTCAAGATGCAAATTCTCCGATGCAACAATACTCAATTTAATTCGGATAGTAGTTAATTTCACAACAGGAGAAAATATTTTAGCAGAATCAATATCTTTTCTTTATGAATATCCTTTAACAACTAACCAAGCCTTAAGCCTTATTGTTCCATCTGGTTCTGCCTTGATTTTAACCACCAACTTGTTCAATAAGGATCTCTTCACTATGGTTAACTCAGTCAAAATCCATTTGTTATTCTTCTTAAGTGAGCCCATATCATTATCCATGGCTTGCTCCTACTTGATTGAATCCTCTACCTGTAGGGCCTCAACAACAAACTCTGGTTCTCCTTCATCAGTCAACAACAGCTAATGCAATGATGTTGAATACTTATCTGGAACTCTAATGGTCTTGGATGATTTACTCCAAACTTACTCAGGTGTCAGTTGCTCCAATCTATTTCTTCAACGACAGTCTCTAGAGTTTTTTAAGTTTATGTTGTATTATCATTGGGTTGGGTGTACTTGTAATGCCCTAAATCTAGTACCCAAAATACTACACAATGCTAACAATTCAAAAGGACCGGTGGCTAACCCATGACTGATGTTTGGACCTGTACACTGCATAATATAACATAATAATGTGGAATAAAGGTTGAAAGGACATAAGGTTCACACTGAATCATAAATAAAATAATAATGTCTGAAGAATATGGTATATCAATACCAAAATAAAATAGAAAACAACTGAAGTTTGAATCAAATCTGAAAGCCTCTGAGTACTATCTAAATAAGGAGCTGAAGGAACATGTCTCCAACTAACTCCGTCTAGCAAAACTAAGCTGAAATAAATAATAACATAAAGTAATGATCATGTCCTCGAAGGATGAGGACTCATTGCTAACTATGACTACGGAATTTGGAGCTTATGTTTCTGAACCTATGGTATAGAATAAAACACTGTAGTGAAAATGCGTCAGTACAATTAAATGTACTGGTATGCATGTGAGGTAGGTTGAATGCATGGGGTTTATATGCATGAACAATACTAACTGACTGACTAACATAAATGTGAGAATGCATGCATGAATACATAGTAACTGAAATCTTGATAACATGATAACTGAATCTGAATAACATGAGTGACTGTATCTAACAGTCCAGAGTCTGATAGAACTAGCTGAGTTCCATACTATATCTGAGTTGACTGTATCTGACAGTCCTGAAATCAGAAGAACAGTTTGAGTTCTTTTACTGTGAGACTGATACTGAAACTGTGGGAGGTAGTCATCTAATTGGCATGCCCCAAATGTGCTATAATAGCTGAGCTGGGGTCCAATCTGTGCCCTAATTGGAAAGGTGTCAATTCTGCGCCACTGGTAAGGACAAGCTGTGAGTGACCCTCATATTACAGGTTACTCTAATGAGAATGATGGGAACCCTCATATAAAAAGTTATGCCACCTCATCTACCCTCATATAATAGGCTATGATGTCTCAACGTACGTTAGCTACATAGTTCTAGAACGCAAGGATTGCTTCTAAGAATCACACCCTCATATAACAGGTGAGTTCCTATCCTTTGGTTCATTCGGTGTTAATTCCTACTCCCATCTAGATAGACATTGAACATGATTAACTGAACTGATCATGGACTGAGCTTACTGAATTCCATTGACTGACGGAATGCTACTGATATCTGATAACTGACTGAGTTCATGATATTACTGAGATTTTTCTGAGTCACATGACTGACTGAATTCTATTGAACATGGCTTGATTGAGGATATCATGAAAACATGACACTGGCTTTAGGCACACAACTATTTTTTTGGGTACAAGTACCCTCAGGACTCGATATAAGGAAACTGACAAAGCATGACTTTCTTGATCGTAGTATTAAAGTCCACATTTCATAATACCATAAGTTGAGGAATTCGTGAGGCACTTGGTTATCATAATATCTAACATGAATGGGGATACTTATAATCATATCATAATCTCATATTCTAATATCATATGAATTCCACCAAGCAAGCATAATGTATAATCAATTATATGGATGTTATGTTGAACATGGGTAAATGGAATACATTTATAATTTAAACGAAATTAAGTCATTATACATGCTTTCTACTATACTAGGCATTTTATCAAACACCTTGTATGCACCACTTAAGGCATAGGTGGAATCGTCAAATTCACAAATTATAAACCACCAAGTTCATGGATTTCAATTCCTATGCTAATGTAGTTTCATAATTTCACATAAAGATCCTAACTTGGGGATCATACAACATAAATCACATAGACATAATTCACCCACAACATAATAACATGATTCATAATTCAAAATAGGGTTCTTGAGCTTTATGGATGAAAGGAATCCATAAATCAACACAACGCATACCTTAGTTCTTGATTTTACAAAATTTGATGGAGAGAATTCTTGAACTTAAATCTACTATGAAAAATCCTAATGTGATCTTGAGAGAATTTTGAGAAAATGAAGTGTATTCTAGTGATAGAAGAGCTAAATCCCATTTTTTAAAACTTATATAGGGTGGGGAAAATACCTATTTTGCCCTTAAAATTCTGAGCTGGAAGCTAAAAAATTAGGCAGCATGTTTGGAGTGTGCGTCGCATGCTCCATTCCTCCGCATTGGAGCATGCATCGCATGCTCTATCGCATGGTAGGGGCTATGAGATGGACCATGTGACGCATGCTAATCGCATGGTTCCACTATTTCAAAATCTAAACATGCCCTAAATGGATTTTGAAAATTCCAAAACTCACCTGGAATATACTATTGACTTGCCCCATCATAATGCAACTTGAAAATTAAAAAAAAAAAAAGGGGTCGGGAAGGTCATCAAATAAATCCCTAAAGTTTGAAGGCTAAAAATGAGACTGAGTATTGAACACTTAGCTAAAATTTTCTAAGTGTTGGATCTTTCAAAGAGCTTTAAGAGCTAAACGAGCTAAATTTAAATGCAAGAATTTGTGGGGTCTTACAATATCTCTCCCTTGGGAAGATTCATCCTCGAATGACACTGACTAAGAAGGGGAGAAGAGACCAACTGAAGCACATACTGAACATGAACAACTAAAATATGATTTTGTAACTGACATGACTGACTGAGTATTATACTGATGAATATCTGATGCATGACTGATAAGTTGAATCTATGCATATCTGATGTATGATTATATAACTAAACTTACACATGAATGCATGACTGAATATGTAATGGTAATTGATACCAAGTTTATAATGGGAAACATGAGCATGAAACTGAATACCAAGTTTGTAAAGAATGCTGAACATGAACTGAATGAGCTTACGAAAGATTATAATCTAGAGCTAGATCTGAGTCTGCGGAGAAGAGGTAAGGATACTTGGTTCACATATCTACTTCTACTTCCCAAGTAGCTCCCTCAATGGACTGGTTTTGCCAAAGAACTTTGACTAAAGGGACTTCTTTGTTCCTCAGTCTACGAGTCTAATAGTTAAGAATTTTGACTGGAATCTCTTCGTAAGAGAGGTTGTTCTGAACCTCTATACTTTGAATAGGGACTACAACTGCTGGGTCACTTATGCACTTCTTAATAAAAGAGATATGGAAGACTAGATAAATTGAGACTAGATCTGAAGGCAACTTGATTTCATAAGCAACTTTGCTGAAGCGACTGTGAATCTTGAAGGGACCGACATATCGGGGACTGAGCTTTCCCTTCTTGCCAAATCTCTTCACTCCCTTCATAGGAGATATATTTATATAAATATATTCACCAATCTCAAACTCGAAATCCTTTCTACGAATATCTGCATAAGACTTCTGTCGGCTCTGAGCAGCCCAGAGTCTTTCTCTGATCAACTGGACTTTCTCTAAGGCATCGAATACTAAGTCAGGCCCTATGACTATGGCCTTACTAAATTTGAACCAACTGAATGGAGATCTACATCTCCTACCATAGAGAGCTTTGAATGGAGCCATCTTAATACTGGAATGATAGCTATTGTTGTTTGCTATCTCAATCAAAGGCAAGTGGTCATCCCAACTACCTTTGAAATCAATTACACACTCCCCCTTAGCATATCTTCTAAAGTCTGAATAGTTATTTCAGCTTGACCATCTATTTGAGGATGAAAGGTTGTACTAAGATGAACTTGGGTACCAATACCCTTTTAAAACACTTTCCAAAAGTGAGAGGTGAACTGGGTACCTCTGTCTGAAATAATAGATAACAGAACACCATGTAATCTGACCAACTCCCTAATGTAGAGTTTGGTGTAATCCTCAGCTGAATAAGATGTATGAGCTAGAAGGAAATGAGCTGACTTGGTCATTCTATCTATAATGACCCAAACTAAATCGTGCTGATGACGATTTCGAGGTAAACCCATCACAAAGTCCATGTTCACTACTTCCCACTTCTGAGTTGGAATAGTAAACTCCTGTATGGAGCTATTAAGCTTCTGATGCTCTATCTTAACCCGCTGACATATAGAGAACTTAGCCACAAACTCTACAATATCTCTCTTCATCCCACTCCACTAATATATTTCCCATAAGTCAAGGTACAACTTTATGCCCCTGGATGAATAGAGTAACACTCCCCGTACGCTTTTACAAGAATTTGCTGCCTCAAGTCATATACACCTGGAACACAAAGTTGATCCTGACAACGTAATACACTATCTCCCCCTTGGGAGAAAACCTCTGCTTTCTGATCTTTGATTGACTCACACTGACAACGCAATACACCATATCCCCCTTGGGAGAAAACCTCTACTTTCTAATCTTTGACTGACTCTTTTATCTTGACAAGGATGGGATCTCTATCTTGCTTTTGTTTCTCGGAAACTACAGATGATTCTGAACTACTCTGAACCCATATGTCACCCTCTGCTGTATCGATTAAGTGAACACCTAGTTTGGCAAAATGAGGAACTTCCTGAGCTAACTTTTTCTTACTGTCCTCAACATAAGAAACACTACCCATAGATAGTCTACTGAGAGCGTCGGCCATAACGTTGGCCTTGCCTGGATGATAATGAACACTCATGTCATAATCCTTCAAGAGCTCTAACCACCTTCTCTAACAAAGATTGAGATCTCTATAGGAAAATACATACAGAAGGCTCTTATGATCTGTAAAGACATCTACATTAACTCCATATAGATAATGCCTCCAAATCTGTAAGGCAAACACTATGGTTGCTAAATCAAGATCATGAGTAGGATAATTCTTCTTATGGGGCTTTAGCTGTCTGGAGGCGTAGGCTATGACCTTACTATGCAGCATGAGGACACAACCTGAACCAACTCTGGATGTATCCCAATATACTACGAACCTATCGGGACCATCTAGAAGAGTCAAAACTGGAGTTGAGGTGAGTCGAGTCTTTAATTCCTAAAAACTCTTCTTGCAAAGATCTGACCATTAAAACTTGACTTTCTTCTGAGTCAATTTGGACATAAAGGATGAATATAAGAAAATCCCTCAAAACCATCTGTAATAGCTAGCCAAACACAAGAAACTCCTAATATCTAATAGAGAAATAGGGCGAGGGTAGTTTCTTACTGCTTTGATCTTTTGAGGATCTACTCTAATACCATCACCGAAAACAACATGACCAAGGAATACTACTAACCTTAGCAAAAATTTACACTTACTGAACTTGGCGAATAACTGATGATCTCTGAGAATCTAAAGTACTATTCTGAGATATTCTGCATAATCACTCTCACTGTGGGAATAGACGAGAATGTCATCTATAAAGACTATGACGAAGATGTCCAAGTACTACTTGAACACATGGTTCATCAAGTCCATAAAAGCTGCTGGATCATTGGTAAGACCAAAAGACATGACTAGGAATTCAAAGTGATCATACCGAGTATGGAAAGTTTTCTTTGAAGTGTCACACTCTCTGAGTCTGAGTTGATAATAGCCACATCTGAGGTTTATCTTAGAAAAATAATTGGCACCCTAAAGTTAGTCAAATAATTCATCGATTCTGGGAAGAAGATACTTGTTCTTAACTGTGTCTTTATTGAGTTGATATTAGTCTATGCATATTTTGAGAGAACCTTCTTTTTATCGCACGAATAAAACTGGTGCATGCCATGGGGACATACTGGGCCTGATAAATCCCCTATCTAGGAGATCCTTCAACTGTTCTTTCAGTTCTTTGAGTTTTGTAGGTGCCATTCTATATGGCAAAATAGATATAGGCTGAGTATGTAGAAGAAGATCAATAACGAAGTCTATTTCCCTTTTGGGAGGAATGCCTGGAAGATCTTCAGGAAAGACATCTGAATGTTCATTTACAACTGGAATGGATTCAAGACTGGGAGTTTCAAAGCTAGAGTCCTTAACATGTATGAGATTATAGATACATATAATTTTCCTTGCCCGAAGGTAGGAAACAAGCTGACCTCTGAACGCTGAAGTACTACCCCTCCATTCTAGGATGGGTTCATGCAAGAACTGAAACTGGACTATTTTATTTTTGCAGTCGATTGTGGCATAGCAGGAATGAAACCAATCCATGTTGAGAATGACATAAAAATCAGTCATCTTTAATTTGACTAAGTCTGCTGAGGTGACTTTTTGAAATATCATAATCGAGTAGTTCCTTTATACCCGCTGGGCGATGATGGTTTTACCCACTGGGGTAGAGACTGAAAAGGGCTCTGCTAGAATTTTGGGACTGACTCTGAAATTGCTTGCTATAAAGGAAGTAACAAAAGATAAGAAAGAATCTGGATCTTGCAAAGCATAAACATACGCATGAAAAATCTGTAATGTACCAGCAACTATATGAGGAAAATTTTCCTGATCTTATCGAGACTGGAGAACATAAAGTCAATTTGGGCACTACTCACTAGTAGCACTGGAGGTGGCACCCTACTGATTCGGGTGACTAGACTAAGCTACGAAACAGTTTTGCTGACCCTGCAGACTTGGCTGAGGGCAATCTTTGACTCTGTGGCCTGGCTTGCCACGTCGAAAACAAATACCACTGCTAGCTATGCAAGTATCCTAATAGTGCTTGCCACAAGTCTTGAAAAGAGGATAGGTACGGGCACTGCTTATACTGCCCTGAGAATGGGAGCCTGGCGCTCTATCTCTAAACTTAAGAGCTAGAACACTATCTGAAGAAGGATCTGGAGCTGATGACTTAGGATAAAACTGAGAACAGTTTCCTCCCTCAGATTTGGACTAAGCAAAGTTGAAACTACCTATCCTTGCTCTCTTATTCTGCTTCTCTCTCATCTTAATCTTTTTCTCCTCTATCTGCTGAGCATGAGTCATAATCCTAGCTATGGTCATATCACTATTCAACATAGCCGACCTACACTCATTCACTCTTAAAAATAACGTACTTATCTTGGCCCTACTATCTGCAACCACATAAGGGGCATATCTGGCTAGTTGAGTAATCTTAAGAAAATACTCTTTCAAAATCATGTTTCCCTACTAGAGGTTGACGAATTCTAACACCTTAGCTTCTCGAAGCTCAAGGGGAAAAAACTTATTGAGAAAAGCGGCAGAAAACTCTTCCCACTCTACTGACCCTACATCATCTGACCTCTCTGCTAACCACTGCTTAAACCAAGAGTAAGCAACATCATGTAACTAGTATGCATCTAGATCAGCACTCTGACAAGAATTAAGCCCTATGACGTCTGCGACCTTTTAAACCTGGTCAAGGAACTCCTGAGGATCCTCTTCTGACTTAGACCTAAAAAAGAATGGAGGATTCATTCGGGTGAAGTCTCAAATCTTGGTTGCGACTGAATTAGCCACTGGATTGGCTGAAACAAAAGCTGGTCGCTCATTCTGTGTAGCAAATGACTGAGCAAGAGTAGTGAATGCGGCTCTGAATTCAACATAAGAAACATGATCACCTAAAGAATCTTTGGGCTGAGGGGCTGGCTGAGTTCCAGTTCTCTTCTAAGGAGGCATGTTCTGTAAAGGGAACAGAAAAGGATTAAACTAAGAGATTAACATGGATATTATGCTCACTGGCATGACATGAATACTGAAAGAAGGAAAACTATTCCTAAAACATCTCATAGACTCCTGCACATAAATATGATGTGCAACACACCCATGTACAAGACTCTACTAGATGTGGCTTTCAGACATACTAGGACTCTATTGAACCTGGCTCTGATACCAAGTTTGTAACACCCTGAATCTAGTACTCAAAATGCTACATGGTGCTAAAAGTCACTAAGGACCGCAAGCTGACCCATGACTGATATTTGTACCTGAACACTACATAATAAACATAATAATGTAAAAAAAAAGGCTGAAAGGCCATAAGGTTTACACAGAATCATAGATGAAATAATAATGTTTGAATAATGTGGTATATCAATACCAAAACAAAACAGAAAACAACTAAAGTCTAAATCAAATTTGAAAGTCTTTAAGTACTGTCTGAATAAGGAGTTGAAGAAATATGTCTCCAACTAACTCTGTCTAGCAAAACTGAACTGAAATAAATAATAACATAAAGTAATGATCATGTCCTCGAAGGATAAGGACTTACTGCTAACTCTGACTGCAGAAACTGGAAAGCTATTGATGCTCTGGAGCTCATTCTTCTAAACATATGGTATAGAATAAAATACCATAGCATGAATGCGTCAGTACGATTGAATGTATTGGTATACATGTGAGGTAGGCTGAATGTGAGAATGCATGCATGAATACATAGTAACTGAAATCATGATAACATGATAACTGAATCTGAGTATTGATAACATGAGTGACTGTATCTGACAGTCCTGAGTCTGATGGAATTAGCTGAGTTTTGTACTGTATTTGAGTTGCTTGTATCAGACAACCCTGAAATCTGAAGAGCTATCTGGGTTCTTTTACTGAAGCTAATACTAAAACTATGGTAGGTAGTCATCTAACTGACATACCCCAAAGGCGCTATAATAGCTGAGTTGGGGTCTAACCTGTGCCCTGATTCGAAGGATGTCAATACCGTGCCACTGGTAAGGACAAGTTGTGAGTGAGCCTCATATAATAGGTTACTCTAATGAGAATAGTGGGAACCCTCGTATAACAGGTTAAGCCACCTAATCTGCCCTCATATAACAGGATATGGTGTCTCAACCTATGCTGGGTACGTAGTTCTAGAACGCAAGGATTACTTTTAAGAATCACACCCTCATATAACAGGTGAGCTCCTATCCTTTGGTTTAATCGATGCTAATTCCTACTCCCATCTGGATAGACACTGAACATGATTAACTAAACTAATCATGGGTTGAGCTTTCTGGATTCCGTTGACTGATGGAAATCCTGATAACTGACCGAGTTCATGAGGTTAATGAGATTTTCCTGAGTCACAGGACTGACTGAATTCTATTAAACATGGCTTGACTGAGGATATCATGAAAACATAACACTGGCGCTCTAGGCACATAGCTATATTTTTCATTTACAAGTACCCTTAGGACTTGATAGAAGGAAACTAACAAAGCATGACATTCTTGATCATAGGATTAAAGTCCACAATTGATAATACCATAAGTTAGGGAATTTGTGAGGCATATGATTATCATAATATCTAACATGGATAGGGATACTTATAATCATATCATAATCTCATATTCTAATATCATAGGCATTCCACCAAGAAAACATAATGCATAATCAAATATATGGAAGGCATGTTGAACATGGGTAAATGGCATACATTTATCATTCAAACCAAATTAAGTCATTATACATGCTTTCTACTATACTAGGTATTTTATCAAACACCTTGCATGCACAACTTAAGGCATAGCTGGAATCATTAAATTCACAAATTATAAATCACCAAGTTCATGGATTTCAATTCCTATGCTAATGTAGTTTCATAATTTTGCATAAAGATCATAACTTGGGGATCATACAACATAAATCACATAGACATAATCAACCGACAACATAATAAGATGATTCATAATTCAAAATAGAGTTCTTGAGCTTTATGGATGAAAGGAATCCATAAATCAACACAACGCATACCTTAGTTCTTGATTTTACGAAGTTTGATAGAGAGAATTCTTGAACTTGAATATTCTATGAAAAATCGAAATGTGTTCTTGAGAGAATTTTGAGAGAATGGAGTGTATTTTGGTGATACAAGGGCAAAATCCCATGTTTTTGAACTTATATAGGGTGGGGAAAATACCCTTTTTGCCACTAAAATACTGAGCTGGAAGCTGAAAATTTTGACAGTATGCTATGGAGTATGCGTCGCATCCTCCATTCCTCCACACTTGAGCATGCATCGCATGCTCTATCTCATGGTAGGGTCTGTGAGATGGACCATCCGACGCATGCTAATCTCATGGTGGCACTATTTTGGCATCCAAACATACCCTAAACAGATTTCAAAAATTCCAAAACTCACCCGAAATGTACTATTGACTTGTCCCATCGTAATGCAACTTGAAAATAAAAAAAACTGAGGTCAAAAAGGTTATAAAATAAATCCCCAAAGTTCAAAGGCTAAAAATGAGACTAAGTGTTGAACACTTAGCTAAAAATTTTTAAGTGTTGGAGCTTTTAAAAAGCTTTAAGAGCTAAATGAGATAAATTTAAATGTAAGAATTTGCGGGGTCTTTTAATACTATTCGAAAACTCAAGATCAACTCCCACTTGCTTTGTAGTCTCTTGAACCTTTTGCTCCCGGTCCTTGTACAGGACATTTTCATCAAATGTCATATCACAATGTCTTGGGATCTTCTTGTTTCTATCATCCCAAATCCTGTACCCAAATATGTCAGAACTATAACCTATAAAGTAGCACTTTATAGCCTAAGAAAAAAGCTTATATCTCTTTTTTGGATCAACTTAAACATAAGCAATGTAACCAAAACTTCTTAACTGAGAATTCTTGAGTTCTTTTTCTGTCCATACTTCTTCCAGAATCTTGAACCCCAGAGGAACTGATGGTCCCCAGTTGATCAAGTATGCAGCTGTGCTCATGAAATCTTCCCAAAACATCTTAGGTAGCCCACAGTGTGTCCTCTTGCCTTGCCTTCTTAAGAACTGTCCTCATTAATCTGATTCCCTCAACTGGACAGAATTATTTGAATTCTAACTTGTCATATTATCCTCTATTATCAGACCTCAGGCATTTGATTTTCAAACCAGTCTAATTTTCAACTTCAACTTTCCACCTCTTAAAAGTAGCAAACACATAGGACTTATGTTTCAAGAAGTAAACTCATACCTTCATTCTTAAATTATCAATGAAGGTGACATAGAATCTGCATCCACCAAGTTATAAAACAGGAGATAATCCCCAAACATTTGTATGGACCATTTCCAACCGTACTTTCTTTGGCTCTCTCATAGTCTTTGTGAAGCTTACTCATTTCTTTTTTCCAATAACACAGCTCTCACAAAGACCCATATCAACAGACTTCACTCCCTCTAAATCTCCTTCTGCAGCTAGCATCCTTATTCCTCTGGCATTCATGTGTCCATTTCTATTATACCACAAACATAAACCGAAAGAACCTTCAACAACAGCAACCATATTTATACACCTTGCAGTGGTGTACAAATTTCCAGATTTTATGCCTCGTGCTACAACTATAGCACCCTTCACAATCTTCCACGAACCTTTTCCAAAATCTTTTGTGTAGCCTGTGCTTTCCAACTGACCAACAGAGATCAAATTTTTCTTGAGACCAGGAATATATCTAACATCCTCTAATATCCACTGATTTCCTACTGGAGTTTTTATGCAGACATTCTCTTTTCCTTCAATTGCCAGCGGCTTGTTGCCAGCAAGATACACCTTTCCAAAATTTCCAGACTTGAACTTTTGGAACAATTCCTTGCCCGGATATGAATGAAAATATGCACCATAATCCAATATCCAAGATTCAACCATCCTGTCCATACTAAGGATTAGAGCATCCCTAATGTCTTCTGTTGAATTAACAAAATCAATATCATCTCTAGATTTTTGATTCCATTTCTTCTTGGGTTTCTTGCAATCTATACAAAAGTGTCCTTTCTCTCCACAATTCCAACATAACACATTGGATTTTGGAGATTTTCCATAATTCTTTGATTTAGATCTACCATGTATGTTCTCACCCTTCGATTGGCTTCTCCCCCTTTTGTCAACGCTGAGAGCACTACCCGATGACTCCCAAGTTTCTCATTTGTGAATGCTTTTGCTAAGAACAACATCTCAGATTTCATCAAACTTAAGCTTCTCAGATCCAAGAAACTGCTAATCGCAGCAACAGTAGTATTCCAAGACTCAGGCAGAGATGGCATCAAAATCAATGCTTTGTTGTCATCTTTGAAATTAATTTCCACAAAACACAGTTGACTAAGAATCATATTGAACTCATTTATATTATCAGCAACAGATCAATTCTCAAAAATCTATAAATTGAACAATTTATGCATCAAATATACCTTCTTCATCACAGATAGGTTTTTGTACATACTTGATAGTGCCTTCAACAGATCTGACGTGGTCTTCTCCTTGATAATATTGAATAACACATTTCTCAACAAGGTAAATCATATCAGCCCTAGAGCCTGTCGATCTTTTAGTTTCCTCTACTCCTCTATCATGGACTCCAGCTTCACCCTATTCAAGGGCTCATAAAGATATTTCTGGAGCAGATAGTCTTCGATATGTATATTCTAGAAACCGAAATCAGATTCATCAACCTTTTCAATTCCAAGATTTGATCCATCCATCTTCAATGATCGTGATGAATCTCCTAGTCTCTGATACTAGTTGTTAGGATCAATTCACGATTACACATACTAAATCTATGGAGGGGATGAAGAAAGATGAGAGAAAGAGAGTTTGTAAGGAGAGAGAGAGATAAATGACTTCGTGGTAACACCCATAGGTAAAATCCACAGAAAACAGGCTATTTATATTAATGATTTAGAGTATGTATAGTTACACAGAGAAATGGAGAATAAAAGGTACAATACTATAATGCCTAAAAGGTACCCATGAGAACATTAATACATAACCAGTACATCACATATTAATTAGGCTCCATAACCCAATGATTCTCCCACTTGGAGACTGATTCTATCATTCAAGAATTACTTCCTAAAAAATATACAAAAATATTCCTCCATCATAAATATCTTTGCCGCACCGTAATATCTATAGACACAACTACAGAAGACCAATTAAGGTTTTACACAACCTTAGTTTACCAACATCAACATATTTTGTCAATATGTCTGCTGGATTCTTTGCACTATCTATCTTTTCCAAACATATATCACCTTTTTCCATTGTCCTATGAGTGAAATGGTACCATCTTCTAATGTGCTTCATCTTCGAATGATAGACCGGATTCTTCCAAATACCAATAGGCCTTTTGTCAAAGTGTTGGTCAAAACCTTCAGCATTGATTATTATCCTGTGAGAATGCAGTGCGATGGGGTAAGATTTTGCACAACCTTAGTTTACCTAAATCAACACATTTTTTTAATATTTCTACTTGATTCTTTGTCCTCTCTATCTTTTCCAGACACATATCACCTTTTTCCACTGCCCTCAGAGTGAAATGGTACCATCTTCTAATGTGCTTCATCATCGAATGATAGACCGAGTTCTTCACCAACTGTATGGCACTCTCGCTATCTGTATAAAGAATATTCTAGAGCTGCTTCTTGACAAATCCTTCTAGATAATCTACCAACCATATCATATCCTTTCTAACTTAAACTATTGCTACATACTCAGCCTCAGTAGATGAAAGAACAATGCACTTCTGAAGCCTGGACATCCAACTCACTGCTTCACCACCTATGGTGTAATTGTATCCAAAAGTTCTCTTGCTCGAGTCCACATCCCCACCAAGATCAGCATCAATAAAACCTTGCAAAATCACCTTGCCATTGCCAAAACAAAATAAAGTACTGGATTTACCTCTCAGATATCTTAGAAGCCATTTCATAGCTTCCTAATGCTTTTTCCTGCGGTTTTCCATATACCTGCTAACAACTCCCACTACATGTTCTATGTTAGGTCTAGTATAGTAGATAGCTTACATCAGACTCCCAACTACAGAAGCATATGGAATAAGTTCCATGTGTTCCCGTTCCTAAGATGTCTTCGGTGATTGCTTCTTTGACAATTTTATGTGATTTGCCAATGGAGTAGTCCTAGGTTTAGCATCATTAAATTAGAATCTTGCTAGCACCTTCCCAACATACTGCTCTTAGGATAGATTCAAAGTTCTAGAAGATCTATCCTGAGAAATCCTTATCCCAAGAATCTACTTTGCTGCTCCTAAATCTTTCATCTCAAACAAAGAAGACAAATTTACCTCCAGAGAGTTTATCTCCTTTATACTGGATCCTTCAATCAACATATCATCCAAATATAAGAGTAAAAATACATAAGAATCAGTATATTTCTTAAAGTAGCAACACTGATCCTTTTCACTCCTACGGAAGCCGCTCTTGCTCATAAAGGAGTCAAACTTCTTGAACCATTGTATAGGTGCTTGCTTTAGCCAATACAAGCTCCTGTTGAGCTTGCACACTATGTGTTCCTTGCCTGGAACTACAAACCCCTCTGGTTGCTATATATAGATTTCCTTATCCAATTCTTCATGTAAAAATACAGTTTTTACATCTATTTGCTCAAGATGCAAATTCTCCGATGCAACAATACTCAATAAAATTCAGATAGTAGTTAATTTCATAGAAGGAGAAATATTTTATCATAATTAATACCTTTCCTTTGTGAATATATTTTAACTACTAACCAAGCCTTGAACCTTCTTTTTCCATTTAGTTTTTCCTTGATTCTGAACATCCATTTGTTCAACAACTCTCTCTTACCTGCGGGTAACTCAGTCAGCATCCACATGTTATTCTTCTCAAGTGAGCTCATCTTGTCATCCCTGGCTTGCTCCCGCTTGATTAATCCTCCACCTATAGGGCCTCTGCAACAGACTCTAGTTTTCCTTCATCAGCCAGCAGCAGATAATGTAATGAAGGTGAATACTTTTCTGTTCCTCTAATAGTCCTGGATGATCTCCTCCAAACCTGCTCAGGTGTCACTTTCTCCACCTCTTTCTCTTCAACGACAATCTATGGAGTTTGTTGAGTCTCTGCGGTAACATCATTGGGTGTTCTCTTTAGCAACTCAAGCTCAACTGCCACTTTCTTTGTAGTCTCTTGAACCTTTTTCTCCCTGTCCTTGTACATAACATTTTCATCAAATATCACATCACAATGTCTTAGAATCTTCTTGTTTCTTTTATCCCCAAACCTGTACCCAAACATGTCAGAACCATAATCTATAAAGTAGCACTTTATTTCCTTAGTATCAAGATTATCTCTCTTCTCTAGATGAACTTGAACATAAGCAGTGCAACCAAAACTTCTCATGTAAGAATACTTGAGCTCTTTTCTTGTCCATACTTCTTCCAGAATCTTGAATCCCAGAGGACGTCCTCTATTGATCAAGTATGCTGCCGTGCTCACAGCATCTGCCCAAAATATCTTAGGCAGACCACTGTGTATCCTCATGCTCCTTGCAAGACCATTCAATGTTCTGTTTATCCTTTCAGCAACTCCATTCTGCCTTGCCTTCTTAGGAACTATCCTCATTAATATGATTCCCTCAACTGCACAGAATTATTTGAATTCTGACTTTTCATATTCTTCTTTATTGTCAGACCTCAGGCATTTAATTTTCAACTAGAATGATTTTCAACTTCAACTTTTCACCTCTAAAAAGTATCAAACACATCGGACTTATGCTTCAAGAAGTAAACCCATACCTTCCTACTGAAATCATCACTGAAGGTGACATAGAATCTAGATCCACCAAGTGATGAAACAAGAGATGGTCCCCAAACATCTGTATGGACCATTTCCAATCATACTTTCTTTGACTCTCTTCATCCCTAAACGTTCCCAAACGTCTTTGTGAAGCTTACTTGTTTCTGTTTTCCCATAAAACAGCTCCCACAAAGACCCATATCAATAAATTTCAGCCCCTCTAAAGCTCTTTTTATACTAATATCTTTATTTCTTTGGCACTCATGTGTCCTAGTATATTGCTCCATAGAACATGAACCAAAAGAACCTTCAACAACAACAACCATATTTATACACCTTGTAGTGGTGTACAAAGTTTTAGATTTTGTGCCTTGTGCTACAACCATAGCGCCCTTCACAATCTTCCACAAACCTTTTCCAAAATCTTTTGTGTAGCCTGTGCTTTCCAACTGACTAATAGAAATCAAATTCTTCTTGAGACCAGGAATATATCTAACATCCTATAATGTCCACTGATTTCCTACTAGAGTTTTTATGCAGAAATTCTCTTTTCCTTCAATTGCTAGCGGCTTGTTGCTAGAAAGATACACCTTTCCAAAATTTTCAGACTTGAAATTTTGGAACAATTACTTGCCCGGAGATGAATGAAAATATTCACCAAAATCCAATATCCAATATTCAACCATCCTGTCCACACTAAGGATTAGAGCTTCCCCAATGTCTTCTGCTGAATTAACAAAATTATGATCATCACTAGATTTCTGATTTTGCTTCTTCTTGGGTTTCTTTCAATCTATCCAAAATTTATTTTGTCTCTATAATTCCAACATGAGACATTGGGTTTTGAAGATTTTCCATGATTCTTCGATTTAGATCTGCCATGTGTGTTCTCACCCTTCGATTGGCTTCTCCCCCTTTGATTAATGCTGAGAGCACTACCCGATGAATCCCCAGTTTCTCATTTTCAAATGCTTTCGCTAAGAACAACATCTCGAATTCATTAAACTTTAGCTTATCAGATCCACGAGAATTGTTAATCACAGCAATAATAGTATCCCAAGACTCGGGGATAGATGACATCAAAATTAATGCTTTGATTTTATCTTCAAAATTATTTTCCACAGAACACTATTGACTAATAATCATATTGAACTCATTTATATGATTAGCAATAGGTCCATTCTCATACATCTGTAAATTGAATAATCTACGCATCAAATATTCCTTGTTTATCGCAGATGGTTTTTCATACATATTTGATAGTGCCTTCAATAGATTTAATGTGGTCTTCTCCTTGATAATGTTGAATGTCATATTTCTTGACAAGGTCAACTGGATCAGCCCTGGAGCCTGCCGATCCTTGAGCTTTCACTGCTCTTACATCATGGACTCCAGCTTTACCCTGATTAAGGATTCGTGAAGTTCTTTTTGGTACAGATAGTCTTTGATCTTATTCTTCTATAAACCAAAAATAGATCCATCAAACTTGTTAATTCCAAGCTTTAATATTTCCATCTTTATTGATTGTGATAAATCTCCTAGGCTCTGATAATAGTTGTGAGGATTGATTTGCGATTACACACTAGATATATGAAGAGGATAAAGAAAGATAAGAGAAAAAGGTTTTGTAAGGAGAGAGAGAGAGAGAAATAATTTCATGGTAACACTCATAGATAAACTCCACGGTAGATGGGCTATTTATATTAATGATTCAAAGTTTGTACAGTTACACAGAGAAATGAAGAATAAAAGGTACAGTGCTATAGTGCCTAAACAGATGACACTATCAGCCAATTTCATAGAGTAGTTGCTATTGTGTCTAACATGGAATATGATATTGCTACCATCATTTTTTCTTCCACCTTTTTGGTAGGAAAATCTTCAAATCTTGCTAGTACCTGCAGCAATAAAGGTTAAAGCCAATATTGTGATATGGGAATAATTAAAGAAATAGGGACAAAGTTGATATATAGAATAGACACATGCCATATGGACTGAGTAAAATTAGCGTACATTTGATAAGGAACAAATGGATATTGAAACAATTGCAAAATAGATACCATCTTTTTGTAATATGTCTACCTCAGTTAAGTGCATAAGTATTTTAAAAAAATGGTTATTTGGATCCTTAGTAAGAAGCTTTTGTTTCCTGATAGCGTCTAGAGACTATTAAGAGATTAGTCAAATAGCAATAGTGTAACACCCGACATTTTCAAAATAGAAATCAAATTGTTGTTCCTACGTGTATAAGCTCTAATAGAAATAATTTCTAAGTAAGAATAAGTGTCATGATCTATATCCTCGCGTTTGAAGTTCTTTCAAGGAGAAAAATCTTCATAGGGATTACTTAGAGAGAAGTTAAGCTAAGAACCTTTGAGTCGGCTAAATCAGTATTTTTGATGTTACAAGGGTCTACTTTGAATGTGTATAACTTTTGATACACCTAGAATTTTGCATCCAAATACCCACCAAATTATAAAAAATTGAGTAAGCTTTCCACGGATACCAATTTCAACCTAATCTGACACCCGAGCGAAAATTTATGATTAGTTTCATCAGAACCAGTAGCTGCTTCTAATAAGCATACGATGAATGCTCCATTTTAGGGCCAAAGATCATGTGATGCATTGTAATACCCCGCATGTTTCTAAGCTAGGAAGTGAATAAGTATTCCTACGTATGAAATCTCCTATCCTGTGATTCATACTTGAGTACATGACTTACAATGAATATCCTAGTGATAAGCATGTTCATATGAGTCACTTAAGGTAATACAAGCTAAGAGTTTCTGAATCCATCAAGTTTTAGTGTTCGATTTTCAAAGGGTCATCTTTGAACGAGTATAACTCAAAGTTAATGTGGTATTTTGTCTGATTTAGACCCATAAAATTATAGAAAACCGAATTATCTTTCTAAAGATACCAATTTCTCCTTAATCCAATACCCGAGTGAAAAGTTATGCCCATTTTTGTGAGAGACAGTAAGGATAGGCGATTCGTTAGGCGCCGCCCAACCAAACATAGGCGATTGGTTAGGCACCGCCCAACCTAGCTTAGGCAATCACTTGGGCGCCGCCTAAGTCAGTTCCAGGTGCCAAAAACACTCCGTTTTGAGTTATTTTAAGGGTAATTAAGTCTTTTAACACTCCTTGCACGTCCCTAAACTTAACCCTATGAAATATATAGCTTCTAAACATATTACAACCCTATTATCATCTCAAATCTCATCATCCAAGAGCACTAAAAGATAAAAAAAACTAGGGTTGCATAACTAAGCTTGAAGATTTGATTTCAAGGAAATTCCTTCGTCAATCATCAAGAATCTTCCTTCTATGGTATGCGTGAGTTAATTCATGGACTCCTTTCATCCATGAAGCTCAAGAACCATCTTCTAAATTTTGTATCATGATGTTTATGTTGTTGGTGATTGATATTCATATGGTTAGAGTTTGATGATACCTAAGATGGGATCTTTGTATGTTTATTGTGAGGATATGGTGGTATTTAACATAAAAATAAGTGAAATTGGTGGTTGAATATTTGTAATCTTGATCAATCCACCTATGCCTAAGATGTGCATGTAAGGTGTTTGTGAAAATACCTAAAGGAATAGAAATCATGCTTTTATGACATAATAAGCCCTAAATGACTATTCCATGTTCTAAGTTTATGTTCAACGTGATCCCCATGCTATTGTCTTGAATTGAAGATGTTATATGAGATGCTCATGATATTGTTTTGATATGGAACGACCATGTTATTGAAGCCATCCAAGTATATACATGTTGTGTGCATTCCCGATCATGTGATAGTTGTTGAGAATCATTCTTATTATGAAATCCTTACTTATGATATTGTGAATTGTGGACTCAAATCTTGTGATCAAGTCATGTCATGTGTGTCAGTTTTCTTCTATTGAGTCCTAGGGGTATTCGTACCCAAAAACTATAGTTGTGTGCTAAGAGCCATGTCATGTTTCACGATATCCGAACTCAAGCTATAATTCCATAGACTTCAGTCAGTCATATGACTCAGGAAAACCTCATGATCTTAGTCAGTTGTTAGATATCAGTATCCTTCCGCCTGTCAATGGAATTTAGTAAGATTAAGTTATGTATAGTCAGTTATTCATGTCCAGTCCCTCAAGATGGGAGTAGAGGTTAGCACCGAGTGAACCCAAGGATGGGAACTCACCCGCCAGTTCAGGGTGTGATTCTTAGTAGTCATCCTTGTGTTCCAGAACTACGTAGCCAGCGTAGGTTGAGACATCTTAACCCATTAGATTAGGGTTGATAAGGTGGCTTAATCCGTCAATTTAGGGTTCCCACTGTTCTCATTGAGTACCTGCCAGATAAGGGTCACTCACAGGCTGTACTTACCCGTGGCACGATATTGACACCCCTCCAGTTGGGGAAGAGATTGGACCCCAACTTAGCCATAACGACATATATGGGGCATGCCGGTTAAACACTACTTCCCACAGTTTCAGTATCAGTCTCAATAAAAGAACTCAGGGCATTCTCCAGATTTAAGTATATACAGGACTGTCAGATACAGTTGTCCATGTTATCAGCTTCAGTATCAGTTATGACAGTTATCAGTAAACTATGTATTAGCTTACAGGGCATGCTATCACATATTCACGGTCCTAGTTTCTATAAATATGTGTTTGCACTCCCATATTTATATTAGTCAGTCAGTGTTGTTCATTCATGAAACCCTTTATGTTCAGCCTACCTTCCTCGTATACTTAGTAGTCCAGTTGTACTGACGCATTTATGCTATGGTGCTTTCTTTTCATATTACACCATAGGTTCTGAGACGCGAGCTCCAGCCCAGCAGTAGTGGTAGCATTCCAGTCGCAGAGACACAGTGAGTCCTCATTGATTCAAGGAAAATATGATTTGATACATTTATTTATTTCTTCAGTTCAGTTTTACGGAGTTAGTTAGAGATATGTTCCTTCAACTCCTTATTCAGATAGTTTAAAGGCTTTCAGATTTACGTTCAGATTTATGTTAGACTTAGCTTTCAGATTGAGTTGTTTTGGGTATTTTCGCCCATATGATTTTATTCAGGGTAACCTTATGGCCTTACAGTTCTATGTATTCCACATTATTACATCATGATTTGTAGTATACAGGTACAGATATCAGTCATGGGTTAGCTTGTGGTCCGTCGGGGTCATGAGCACCGTGTAGCATTCCAGTTCAGCGAATCGGGGTGTTACATGCATGCTCCATTTCACCCCTTATTTTTTAGCTTGTAAATCCGTGCAATTGGGGACAATTAGGTCATTTATCTCACCCTAAAACCATCCAAAACACAAGATTTAAACCCCCAAAGAGCATTTGTTACATCATTAGTCTCTCTTCCTCTTCAAAAAAACCCTACGACTCCAAAGATCAATAATCAAGATCCTAATTCAAGAATTCCAAGAAATGAGTCAAGATTCGAGTTCTATTATTTGAACTAAGTAATCTAAGGTACGTGGGACTATCCTAAATCCCATGGGCATGGATTTTTTATTTTTAAATTTGTTTAAAGTATATATACACAAAATTATTCCAAGATCATTGATAAACTTGTGTTCAAATTATTACATCATGATGACATATTACAAAAATTATGGTATGAAGCCCTAAACTTGTATTGTTTTGTGTGACCATTATGATAATTATATTCTGAACTTAAATGAGACCATGGGATATATAATTCCCTCTTTTTCTATGAAACTGTATTGATTTTACATATTGAGAATTGGTTACACAAATTGTTAAATGTTTGAGCCTGTTATATATACATTCAACTGTTTTCATGAGATAATGGAAGAGTGATTTTCTTGTTTTATAATGATCTTGATTCTTATTTAGATTGGCTTAAAAGTAATTGAAAAGGGTGACCACCGTGGAATAAGTATTGAGAATGGTTTGGTTTTTCAATTGTTTTGAAATATGAACTTTTGTTCAAATAGTAGAGCTTTTGGATGGTCAATAAGCATATTTTGAAATAAGATAAGGGAAGTAGAGATGTTGTGATATGAATTGCAAGTCTGGGCATGATGATCCCTTATTTTAATATGCTCGAAGATTTTAAGAAAGAAATTACTTAAAGATGAAGAATATGTGTTTTAAAGAATAAAAAATTGGGCTTAAGAGAGTTACATAGTTACCTAAAGAAGGCACGAGTCAGATGACTTATTGACCAAAACTGTGATTTGCCAACATATGTTTATATTACCCGAAAGGGTGATTTTTACACTGGCGACGACCCTGTGGTGTAGTAGATAAGCAAATACTTGAACCCTTGTGGCAAACTTGGGTTGGGGGCTTGGCCTCCAAGTCAAGGGAGGATTCCATATTGCCCATGGAATAGCAGAGCTGTAGGGTGTACCATCTAGCTCAGAAGTAAGACAAAGAGTAGAGTTGTGATTTGCAGAATGTGTTTTGAAAGACTTAGAATGTGCCCATGTGTTTTCAACTGTTTTAAGATAACATGTGATTTATGAAATGCTCTCACCTATGTTTTATTAGTATTCATATTTTTTTTCTAGATTTTTTAGCATACCGGTTTATCTGTACTAGCCCCCTATATTTCAGGATCTGAGGCACAGTCCCAGGGTTCCGTTAAGCAATAGAGTTGTTTGGTCAAAAGTTGCAGTTGGTGAGCCTCCCTTATTTCGAATGGCCTAGTTATGAGTTATTGTTATTTTATTTTGATTCATGGTAAGACTGGGGGGCCTTTTCTATGTTTTATTACGTATATTGGTTCTTGTATTGTTAGATATTTTTCAGACTAGTTCATGTGTTTATATGTTAAAAACTCCTTTTGAAATTGTTCAATTGAACTAATAGATTGACTATGTTTTTGTATGTACTATTCTACATTTCTTTACATTGTATGAACTTTTTGTATGATTACCAGATAGAAAAGGGTGCTGGGGACTTCATGATTTGGGATGTCCATCACGGCCAGGGCCTCAGTTCGGGTCGTGACAAATTTGGTATCAGATCACGGTTCATGTTCCTAGGGTATCTGCAAAGTTACATTGGGTAGAGTCCTGTTTATGGGTGTGTAGCACGCCACACTTATAAATAGGAGGCTACAAGGCTTTTAGGAATGTTTTCCTTTCTTTATGCTCTAGTTCATGCTATGGAGTTAGAATGTTCCTCTTTCATACTCTAGTTCATGATATGTCATCGTTCATACGAAAGTAAAGTTACCTCAATTCTATCCTTACTCTGATGTTCTTAGATATGTATCATTTTCGAGGTTATTCAAGTGTAGAATCTTAGAAACTAAATGATGTGTTCCTTTCTGATTGAGTCATAAATGATTATCAAATTGCACAGGAACTTAAGAGGATTCCATTAGTTCTTTAAAGTGTATTGATTTAAGCTTATACCCCTATCTACATCAATCTTGTATTTGATCCCGAGATATGAAGTGTATTCAGTCCCTTTGAAAAAAAAATCTTATTACAGATGTCATCCTTGAGGGTAGTGATATATGTTAGAATGTTGGAACAATATTTCCACCTGAGTAATAGTAAGTGTTAAGGTGTAGTACCCTATTGGTATTAAGATGATCCTAAAGTTAGTGGTATGAATTCACGAGGTTAGAAGCCAGGGTGAGGGTGATTTTTGTGTAAATAAGTAGTTGAGTTGTATAACCCTTGACTGAGAAGTGGGTTGTCATTTTCTAGTGATAGACTAATGTGGCAACAATATTTGTAGATTTTATGGTAGTCTGTGGAGGGAGGGTTTGGCTATGATTATTGCTTATTCAAAATAGGGAAGAATCTTAGAATGAATAGTTATGGTGGTTGTAGAAATCACGTATAGGTTGTGAATGGAATGACATAGATTAGTCAGTAAGTTGTTGGTAGAGACTCATTGATGGGAATGGAATTTGAAGGTAGTCTAATTGTATGCATGGGTAAGTAAAAATGATGTGAGAAAGTAGGGTATGTAAGTAGATGGTAATGGTTTATATTATAAGATTAAGATCGACTATATTTATTATGTGACTTTACCCCCTTGATTGTCTTTACTCTAGTAATTGTAAACAAGTAAAACATGTGAGAAGGTATGTAGTAGATTTTGAGGTATAGTAGTAATGTCAAGGAAAGGATAAATTTATGGGCCATAGTTAAATAAAATATGAGACTTAGGTTGATATTTCTATTCGATTGATTAGTGTAGTATATGGCATGCCCCTTATGATTGGTGTTGTTAATTTGTTATTCTGTAGCCTGATGTTTTCCAAATAACTATTTTATTTTGAAAATTATTCAAATACATGGTGAATTAGGAAATAACAATGGTCCTTATACTTTTTAGTTTAAACATAATAATCTAAGAATGACATATGAAGAGTATTGAAGCCAATCGTATTACATATATGTGTACTAGATAATTTTAAGGCTCGTAAATGGGCTCAATGTAACTGATTACAAATTTTAGATTTATTTTGAATATACAAAAAGTTTAATATTAAAATATGATATTGCATTTTGATCAATATTCTACTGGCGCCAATTAAAATTTTAGCCTAAATAAAATAAAGTTACTTAACTCATAAATATTTTCAAGTATTGTTGGTATCTATTTTGAAAACATTCATTTCTTAATATTCTAAAGCATTAAGGATCTATAATTTTTAGCTTTTTTTATATCGCATAATGATATGAATTTATTATGATTTAAAATCAAATTTTATTTGTTAGATTGAATTGAATTATACGTGAAATATACTTTATTCAACAAAGTCAAAAGTCACATATATTTAATGAATTTTCAACAGTGTTCCTAATTCCTTTATTTCCTTTGGAAGATCTTTTAAGTACATGGTTCTTGTACTTCTTTCTTCATTATTTTTTGCACATAAATTGTTACTTGTACAATATTGTTAATTATTAAAATAATGTTAAGTTTTAATTGATACAACAACATATCCAATATATAATTTCACAAAATAGTTTTGAGAATAGTCACAAATATAAATTAAGAAATTGTTGAAATGACATTTTTGCCCTTGATCGTCATTTAACTCATTTTTCTATGTAAAATAATAAAATATAATAAAAATAGGTTAGTATGTGTTCACGATACG
>NC_061120.1:7260080-7309742 GCF_002878395.1 Capsicum annuum | reverse complement strand
TCTTATATTAATGAAATTAATGAACTTATTCTAAAGAGTAATAAAATGAAATTAATCAAACATAGATATATTACTTGATTTCTGCCTTATATTAAAGCATTTAATTAATTCAAATTTTCAACATTAGTTGGCCCTGTATCTGAAATCACAATATATTTGGCTCTCTAATATCCGCCAACCTTTTTATAAAATCTTATGTAATATTTTAAAGTTGTCAGAAAGAGAGAGTTGTTAGCTTCTATAGTTATAAAATTCGTGGAAGTTACTCAAAAATTATTTACATTCTCAAATTTACTTTAAAATTAACATTTTCTCAATTTGAATAGTAGTCATTTTCTCTCTTTTATCCTAACTTTTTAAAATATTTATTTTCCTTAAATACCCAATCTTTTTCTTTTTTCCTTCTTTAAATCATGATTTAAAAAAAAAATTATATAACAAATTTCTGCAGGAAAAAATAAGCACTATTGAGTAGGAAAAGAAAAATAAAAGTGAGAAATAGTAACTTAGTGCATACATTATTGATTTTTAATAATGAAATGAATGAACAACATTTTTGTAAACAAATTTTTATTAATAATAACAAAATTTTAATATTTATTTATACATGTACAAATCATAGAGTGATAGTTTTATAGATATATTTTGATATAAGTAATAAAAATAAGTAATAAAAATAGAGGTATATTTTATAATAAATTTATAAAAGATCATCCATTTATATTGTAATTAAATTATAATTTAGAAATAACAATTAATGACAAAACTCGTTTATCCATGTTGATAGTTAAAAATAAGAGATAAGTAAAAATTAAATATACATATATACTTAATACACGCAATACTTAAAGAATATCTTAAAAGATAACATTAGATTTTGTAATAAGTTCATAAAAATTATTCTACTTATAATGTTAATAAACTTGAACAATAATTTTTATATATCTAGAAATGATGAAAGAGAGTAAAAAGATGAGGCTTCTAGAATTTTGTTGAGTATTAGCGTGAAATGACTTGCCCTTGATCTTCCCCTAACTCACCTTTCTATATAATAAAATAAAGTATGCATAATTTGTTGGTTTTTATGGTCGCGCTAAACGCGGCTGCTATATTGACTAGTTTTAATAATAATAAGAGACTACAAGAATAGAAAAGTCATCAAAGAGTTTATAGATAACAATTTTTACTTTTAATTTTCCAGTCAAAGTAAATGACTTGTATTATAAGGCCATAGCACGACCTAAATTTGCCTAGTGTTTGATCATAAATTTTAAAATATATTTGATAAGTTACTTGAGAAAATTGAAGAAAAGGTGTCTTTTAAGTCTTGAATGAAATATTGGTGACATTGACCAACTTAATTTGCTTCAGGAAGAGTAGAGTAGGCCAAAGAAATACTAGAGGGAGGTGATTAGGCATGACATGGAGTTGCTTCAACTTACTGAGGACATGACCCTAGACAGGAAGGTGTGGAGGTCGCGGATAGGGTAGAAGGCTAGTGTGAGTATGTGGGTTGTGGCTAGGTATTAGGAGAATTTGGGTTTGGTGGGTTCTTAGGTATGTGAGTGTATGTTACTACTACAGGGGTATCCGTTTTTCTTTTCATATTTTGTATTGTTCGTATTTCTCTTATTTCCTATTTCTCTGATATAAATTGTTATTATTTCTTATCTCTTATTTCAGTTATGCTATCCATCCTATTTCATGTTTCATTACAATCTTGGTATATTATTCTCTATCTTGAGCCGTGGGTTTATCGAAAACAGCCTCTCTACTTTCTTTGAGGTAGCGGTATGGACTGCCTACATTTTACCCTTCTCAGACCCCACTTTGTGGGAATACATTGGTTTTGTTATTGTTGATGTAATAAATGATAAATGTAACGTTATTTACAAACACAGGACAACTCGATGTAATAAAGCTTCCGCTATGTGTAGTGTCGGGGGAAGAATCCGTCACAAGTGTCTATTGTACGTAGCCTGACTTTGCATTACTGTCAGAGGCTTTTTTTCAAGGCTTGAATCCATGACCTCTTGATCACATGACAAAAATTTTACTAGTTACACCAATATTCCTCTTTCAATTTGTTAATTAAAAACAATAATAAAATTAATTCAACATGAAAATTGACAAACTTTCATTCAAGCACGAAGTTGTTCTTTTTGGTAGGAAAGTGTTTTATTAGCAAACAATGTCTTAATAACTTTATATATGCTCCAAGTACTAAACTTTATATATGCTCAAAGGTACTATAGTGTGATGTCTTAATAATATAGTCTCAAATTCATGCCCGAAAGAAATAATAAATCTACATTTCTAAACACTAATAGGTTGTCCAACTGTTATCATTGCAATAGTATATGAGGAAATTTACATGTTAAAGTGTTGTTATACATGAAAGTAAATTGTATTTTCCCTTTCATGAATTGTTACAAATGAATCAAAATTATATAATATTATCCTCCTTATACATAGAGAAAAATTGTTAAATATACAACCATATCAAACATTACCTCACATTAAAGCATTACATCACATAATATTACCACATAAAATTATTAATTCAAAACAAAATTCCTCATTTAGCTTTCATAAAAAAAGTCATGTCACTTTTCATGACAATTTTTGCACTATGAAACACAATTGTTCGCAACAAATTTTCAAAGAGTCAAAAATTAACTGCAATCAAAGATAAATAAAATAAAAAAATAATTTTTATTGATGAATCTTGTGAGTACAATTCCGTAACTCTCTTGATTCTTCTCTCCTAAATTTAGAAATGATTTGAGGACCTTTAGTAGCGTGTTTCTTGAATCGTTGGATGATTTGGACTCCTAGAGATGTATTTCAATCACCGAAAATATCGGAAAGTGTTTTGTCGCTTTCTAATAATCTTCGGGAAGAACTCTGTTGATTGCTCCTTGCAAAAACTTGATAGTCAATGTAGATGTTGTCAATGCTTGTCAAAGTCCTCTTTTCCTTACATTTAGAATGTTATGTTACCCCCTATTTATAGTTGTGGGGAGTTGGCCTGGTTGCTTGTGATTTGCTGAAATATGTAACTTTGACACTTGGCGACTTTTGATTGGTTCTTGAATTTGAATGAGACTTTCACATCATTTCTACATGTGACATTGTCTCATTGGTCTTGGATTTGACTGAGATGCCACGTCACTTGACACGTGACATGAGTTTGGGCTTCAAGGTGAGATGGACCTTGATGAGGAATAAAATGAACTTATTATTTTTTTTAAGCCCAAAATAATTTTAGACCCAAAAAATATGGATTAAATTTAAATTCTATATTAATTTGATTCAATAAATTTTACATGTCTAAGAATGTCCCCTACTTCAAGGCTTGTCGACACGTAGGCTTGCCGAAACTTGGCGGCAAGACTTGAATTGCTCATGAATGTGTTTTCATTTTCGTCAGTTCAAAGGTATTTGTAAATCATTGGTGCATCTTAGTTAAACTAACTACTTGCGGGTGGTCTAACTAAAGTCTCCTCCATGAACTTTTATGTCATGGAAGGCTTTGCCAAAGCAACCAATGATTTGTTTGTGGTGATCCTCATTTTTCGCCAACAATCGAGTACAAACTCGATATTATTTTAAGAGTATTAAAAAAATAAATGACCATCTTGATTTTTTTTAACTCTACATGAATAAGTATGAACATGAGAAATCACCATCTTAATATTTATTTAAGCAATTCTTACTGGCACAACAATGTGACCCTCTCAATATATTTGAATTAAAAGAATCAATACAACACCCTCACTGACATATTGCATGTATGAAGTAAAAAAGTTGTCTTGAAATTTTATACCAAAGGAGAATATTAACTTTCCTTTGGTTTTATGTACCAAATAAAAATACCAACTTCCCTTTTGGTTTCATGTACCAAAGGAAAAAAATATTAACTTTCCTTTTGGGTTTCAAAAAATAATTCAAGTCTCCTCCAAAGAAATCTCCTCAATATGGTAATTTTCCAACTGATTGGCAATTTGAAATCCCCATGGATTCTCATCTTCTAATTTCATCACAACATTCCTTGTACACGAACTGAAAATTGTTCATAGGACCTCTATATAAGGAAATATTATGAAATCATATCAACCACAATATTTTGAAAGCTGTAGCCCTTGAAAAGACATCCCTTAGCTTCTTTACGACCATTTATTTGAAAAACATTGTTGTTCACATCAACCTTTTTGGCAGCATTGGTAGGTGCCACACAAAGTATACAGCCTTCTCGCAACATCAGTGGAATGTACAAATGTTTAACAGTTTAGTTTTGAAGAAACTAGACTCATGTTAATCCAACATATCCAAAAATCAATGGTAAAAGCCTTCAGGATTGAAGGGATTCAGTCTTTTAAGTTTATCTTCAGATCTGGTCTCACAGATTTGAGTTGTCTCACCAAAACATCCTTTTCTTAATGAAGAAGTAGCTAAATGATAAGTGGCTTAATTTTGAAGAGACTAGACTCGTATTGCTGTGTCATATACAGGAATCAATGTCAAACTCCTTCTGTATTGACGGGAATCAATATTTGAAATTCATCTCTAAGTCTGGCATGTTAATTTTAAGGCTTTGTGTACCCTCGCTAAAATGTCTGTATTGTGATCTTGGAGTGGAGAAATTGAGAACCATTTTATATTAATGTAACTTGACTTTAAGGAGAACATTTATGCTAAATATGGAAGATTAAATCAGTCTGAATTGGCCAAGAACAATTTTTGAAGTTTACGCTATAAGTTGTCATGTCGTGACTCAGGATAGCATGTTCATGATCACTTTTCTTTGCTTCTTTTTTTGTAGGTTCATGGAAAAATTCAAGTGGTATCGATATCAGATCAAACGTATACAAACATTGTTCAGATGATTGGTTAGGAACCACTTGAGGCATCACTTTTCGAGTCATAGTTTTCAATGAGCAAAAATTAGGTGCTTCACCCATTTTTTTTTGAGGATTTGGCGAGCAATATTCCCTTTTACGGCTTGTAAACAGATACTTGGAGAAACTATTTTCTATCCTTGGCAAGAAAATTTGTGTCTATTCCCTTAAGTCTAGGTATAGAAAACTCCTTGCATCTTGGCAAAGAAATTTATAGACTGTCTCCTACTATTTTGCATGTTGAGCTACTCACTGTGATATGCTCTTATTATATTTAGAATCATTAAAGGCTCACATCAGGAAAAAAGAGTTTCAGTTCTGGAAAGCTTGAGTAACGGAGATTGATATTATTAAAGATTAATGGTTGAAAATTAAATTTTAGGATAATCAACATCGATATCAACCATGTTGAACTAGACTGATTGCTTCTCCCAATGTTAATTATGCCAAATTACAGCATCGTGCCTTTGGTACCAACACTTTCTGCCAGATTGAAGTTTCACATAGTTGGCATCGATTCACATAAAATCGAGAAGCTTCATCGAGTCAACACCGTAGATGTGTTCCATCTTTATATTTTTTGCAGGTTTATGCAAATGGTCTTAATATCAGACCAAAAAGGTCAACATGGTTAGTGTTGAACTATTTGGTGTATTTCTTCCTTACATCTTGATAAAAAAGGGATTTGGAATGATTTGATTTAATCCTTGGCTCCGCTAGAAGTTCCCCTTTCTAACTTCAGTGAGTAAGTACTTGGTGTCATTTTTACGGCCTTGTGATAAAGAAGTTCTGAGTGTCTACAGTCCATCCTTGCAAAGAAAGTATGTGGTGCATCTCATTCTTAGGACTCGGGGCTAAAGAGGCTTCGAGTGAGCGTATTCCATTCTTGTCAAGGAGCATGTACATGGTACCATTCAGATTGGTAATATTGATATAGGGAGTAGCCTTTTCCATCTTCGGTGAGCAGGTACTAGGCGCACGTCCAAAAAAGTATTTATTCTTCAATAAAGGAACAAAAGTATGAGCTATTTGATTCATAAAAATGGAACTCCATGTCATACAGTATTTCAAATTTTCATATCAGAATTGCCACTATATTGATTGGAATCAATTTTATCCAGCTGATTTGAAGTCTAGTATATATGTTTCACAGTTTTGCACAACTGTGGTATGAAATTCATCATATTGAATCAGAGTATCGAAATTATGAAATTCTTATTTCTCTAGAAAGATGACTCGTGGAACTATAATGCATTTAAAAATCACAACCAAATTCTTTGGACTTGATCAAAATTAATTTTTGAAGTTGATTTCGAATCTAATATATCTGTTTTATCAGCTTTGTACAGCGTCACGATAAATTTTGTATCTCGACGTAGGAGTATTGAAATCAGGTAACGTTTCATGATTTAAAAATTAGAATCGTAGAGATATGTCTCACACGGGAATCACAATCATATTTCACCCAAATCTTCCCATATATTTCCCTAAAATCGATCTTCTAATCTTGGTTCGCTAGTTTTATCAGCTTTGCGCAAAGTCACGATAAATTTTGTATCTCGACATAGGAGTATCGGAATCAGGTGCCATTTTTTTTGTTGGAAAGTGTATTCATATATAGACAACATACATTAAAACAACACTCAACGTCTTTACGGATTTATATAAATACATCATCAAAGTTAGCTTAGTTCGGAATCTGATGACCTGTTTTGCAACTTTAAGCGGCTATGATAGAAAATTCATAATTTGGCGTAGGAGCCTTTGAATCATGAGCCATATTTTTTTGTCGTGGAGAATTTTCTAAGATCTACCACATATGTAAAAATGATGGTGAACACCTATATGAATTTATACATATATATTGTCGAAATTTGATTTGCCTTGATGGTCTCTTCACCTTTGCACGTCCACGGTAAACTTAAAGAAAGAATTTTTATCCTCATGTGATATCTATGTCAATTCAAAGTTTTATTGCCGTGCTCAAATAATGACACACACTTTTCCTCTTTTTTTATTTTTTAACTCATATGACTAAACTTTGAGTAAAAATAATCTAAGCTGCCTACGTACCCCGAGAGGATCAAGTTATAACGTAGTTCAGGAATAATGAGTTATTTTTTAAAAAAAAAAATATTTTTCTTGTTTTTTAGAGAGAGTTATTCACAGTATAGACTCATATGGGCCAGAAGTGACATACAGTTTAAGCCCGTGCCTTAAGGAGCATTTTGGAGAAGAATTCTTGTAATTTAACTTTCCTCCCAACCCTTTGTAATGAAGTATTGTTGCATTTAAGTTTGATATTTATTGCCTCCATTGGTTGAAGCAGATTTGCACTTTATCTTGTGTCGACTTTTGAAAGTTGGAGTTTAGAAGTCCTTTGACATTTTTTTCTTTTGTGAGCGATCAATGTCCAAATATTACCCTTGTTTCTATTGGAGAAGTCATTTGACATGGACTTGCTTGCTGTTTTCTTTAGGGTGGGAACCTCAATTAGGTCAAATCTCTCAAATTGTTGCATGATGATTTCCTCACCTTTTAGAGATGCCACAGAGCACATGAGTTGTAAAACTTTTAAAATTGATCCTTTTTTACTGTCCAATTCGGCGCTAACATGATTTGCATCAACTATATCACCATTATCAATGATAATCTTTCCTTCTGGCATTAACGTCATGATCTTTTCCTTTAGGATTAAGCATTTTGTGGTGTGATGACTAACAATGTGGTGAAATTTGCAGTACTTAGGATCATTGGCTTTGTCTCATTCTTCAGGTTGCTTTAACTTAGAGAGTTCAATGACTTCTTTAGCTAGTAACTCGTCAAGAATCCCAAGAACATCAAAGTCGGGAAAAGGATATACACTCGCTTGTAACTCTTTCAAGGTTGATTGATTTTTCTCCTCTCTCATTTGTTGCTTTGGGGCTTCCTCTTTAAAATTTTGTCTTGTGGAGGACTTCGTAAAACTCATTATTGTCGTCATGGATTCCCCAATTCGGTCTTCTTCATAGTCTTTGAATTTAGTGACTTCTTTCCTAGGATCAAAAATACGTGATGTCATTTTATGACTTACAATACTTATCTCCATGTCATGAGCGCACGTAGATAATTCTTCAAAAGTTTGAGGCTTAATTCCTTGGAGGATATACACAAGGCCCCAATGCATCCCTTGAATGCAAAATTCAACCACGAAAGTTTTAGAAAGTTGATTCTTCTAATCGAAGCTCAATGTTCGCCAGCGATTTATGTAGTCCACTACAAGCTCAAATTTACTTTGTCTTGTATTTGTCAACTCTATCATGTTGACCGTACAATAGGTGCTGTAGAAATGATTTAGGAATTGACTTTTTAGTTGCTACCAAAAATCAGTTGATTCAAACTCCTAGTCCATGTACCAATCAAAGGAGTTGCCTTTCAAAGTGTGAATAAACTACTCGACCAGAACGTCACTATGTGTGCTAGCACTGCTACAAGTTTCAATGAAATAAGAAACTTGTTTCCTTGGATTTCCATTTCAATCAAATTGTTGAAACTTTGGTGGTTGATATCCAATTAGCATCGGTAATCCCTCAATTCGCTTAGAATACGGCTTAGAGTCTCTTATAAAACTTTGTGATGTAATCGCGATATTTTTTCTTGATGGTGTTTCCAAACATATCTTGCAGTTGTTGAACTATTAGAGTGGCCACTGAAGAAGATCGATGAGCGCATTGATTGTCACTTGACTTGATGAGAGATTAACCATCAACTTTTTCTTGCGATTTTAGAGTATAATTTGACTCTCCAGGATTGTAGAGAACTAACTTGCTCATAAGTCAGGTGATTTAATGATCTTTCTCTTCAACAGACCTCTTTAAGGCTTCATTAGTTTGCTCTATCATTGCAAACTTCTAATCCATGTCAACTGCATCAACCATAAAGGTGTTGACTTCCATTGAAGTTGGAGAATTCGTTAAGTCCTCAGATTCTCCAAAGTTGCTGACAGTTTAGCTGATAACATAGATGCAATGTTTCCCCTAATGGTTGTAATTACAGCTGAAATTTGATATTTTCTCCTTTCTATCATCTCCAAAAAAGGTGAAATATTGAGATCCATCCAAAGCATACGCATTGAGATTGTGTTGATTGATGAGGTGAACAAGCTTGATCTTAGTAGATGTGGCAGTAGTAGACTTCTTGCATGAAACATCATTGATTTTTTGGAAGTCCATTGCTGTAGTTGAATTTGTGATTTTTCAATTTGTAGAAGGAAGAGATGAAGAGTAAAACTGGTCCCACTGGGTGTGCCAAAATTTGTTCACAATAAATTTTCAAAGCGTCGAAAAGTAACTGCAACCAAAGATAAATTAAAGAAAAAGTAATTTTTATTGATGAATTTTGTGAGTACAATTCCATAACTCTCTTGATTCTTCTCTCCCAAACTTAGAAATGATCTAAGGGCCTTCAGTAGCGTGTTTCTCGAATCATTGGATGATTTAGACTTATAGAGATGTATTTCAATTGCTGGAAATGTCGGAAAGTGTTTTGTCGCTTTAGAATAATCTCCGGGAAGAACTCCGTTGATTGCTCCTTGCAAGAACTTGATAGTCAATGAAGATGTCGTCAATGCTTGTCAAAGTCCTCTTTTCCTCCCCTTTAGAATGTTATGTTACCCCCTATTTATAGTTGTAGGGAGTAGGCCTGGTTGCTTGTGATTAGCCAAAATATGTCATTTTGTCACTTGGCGACTTTTTGCTGGTTCTTGAATTTTAATGAGATTTCCACATCATTTGTACATGTGGCGTCGTCTCATTAGTCTTGAATTTGACTGGGATGCTGCGTCACTTGACATGTATCATGAGTTTGGATTTTAAGGTAAGATGGACCTTGATGAGGAATAAAATAGACTTATTATTTTTTTAAGCCCAAAATAATTTTAGACCCAATAAAATATGGATCAAATTCAAATTTTATATGAATTTGATCCAATATATTTTTCGTGTCTACAACAATAAAAAATAAGTTCAAAAAATTGAGAGACTATTTTAATTAATTTTCATAATATAATGATAAATTCTCTTATTACTACTATATATAAGCATGAGTAGGTGGCTGGAAGCAGACAGCTGGCGGTCGACATGCCTGCTTCCAGCTCCTACTTGTTCCGTGATTTTACTATATCACCCCTAATTAATTATTATATGATATTTACGTATTAAAAAATTAATAAAATTTAATTTTTAAAAAGGTAAAATAGATATTTATGATATATCTGTTTCAGCTGTTTCAACTGTAATTTTACTATATCACCCCTAATTAATTATTATAAGTCATTAAAGTATTAAAAAATTAATAATATTTAATAAAAAAATAAAATAATATAAAATGATAAATTAACTCTTGATGTTTTCAATTAATTTGGCATCTTATATGAGGTTATCTTAAAATATCACTCCTAATTAATTATTATATGATATTTATGTATTAAAAATTAATAAAATTTAATTTAAAAAAAAAAAGTAAAACAAATATTTATGACATGTCTTCTTCAGCTACTTCAACCGTAATTTTACTAATTAAAAAATTAACAATATAAAATTAAAAATGATAAAATAAATATAAAATGATAAATTAACTCTTGATGTTTTAAATTAATTTGACATCTTATATGAGGCCCACTTAAAAAAAATTCACAAATATGTTTTATATCAATTTTGTTGTATCACTTCTAATTAGTTATTATGAGTCATTCAAGATGTGTCGGTTTCGCTACTTCAATAGTGATATTTGATTGACTCTCGAAATTATATCAGTGTCGTTTAAACAGAATAGTTAAAAACATTACTCCTATAAATATAATAATTAAAAAATTAAATTACTTTTAAAATATAAACTGATTATCAATATCATAAAAGTTTGAACAAGAAGGAGTATTATAAATTATAACAGCAAACAATTTAAAATAGCAAATTACAATGTCGAAAAAGTATTGTAGATTACAATAGCTAACAACTTAAAGAATCTTAAAACATATTAAAAATATAATTAATTATCTAATTTTAGAGAAAATGTTCTATTTCACCCTTGAACTATACTCAAAACGGCTAAGACACACCTCAACTTAAAGGGGGTCCTATTACCCCTTGAACTAATTATAAGTGTAATTTTGACACCCTTAGTGCATATGTGGCACATACGTGCCTCAACACACTGAAGGGTTCTCGTACGCACACGTGTGTGACACGTAGGAGCTAAAGGTGTCAAAATTATACTTTTAATTAGTTCAGCGGAGTTATAGAACCCTCGTTAAGTTGAGATGTGTATCAGCCGTCTTGGGTATAGTTCAAGGGTGAAATAGGGTATTTTCTCTCAAAAATTAATTAAAAAAATATACACACCACCTTTTGTTTTATTAAAACCTAGATAATAAGAAAATACATTTTTCCTTTATGAAAAATGTATAAAAAAATTCACATTCTAAATTGTGACTTTAATAAAATCACTTAACACTTGGATTCAATCAAAAATTATTTTTTCACATAGCGTCCTCACATTTTTTAATTTACTTTTGTTATTCAAAATTATTTTTGAATTTTGCATTCATATTTTAAATTTTGTCCTATGGAAGTGATAACAGAAATGGAGGAACGTGAGAATGGGGGAATGATGGGAGTGCTGGTGAGTAGTGTTGGTATTTAAAAAAAAAAAAAACAAGAAAAATTGTTCTAAGCATAAAAATGAAATACAAAACATGGCACTATCATTTGATATAGATCATAAATCATGTTCCATATCAGATACACTACACATAGAAGTTGTAAAAAAATGCAAAACAATTTTAAGATATATAAAAACAAGAGTAAATACATAAAGACTCCCTAATCTTAACCGAATTTTGCAAAAAGATACCTAAATTTTAACTTCGACCTATTACCCTATGATTCTTCTTTATTCCATTGCAAATACACCATTTTGACTCTCTGTATATATACACGCGTCACAGGCGTGGAAAAAGGCTCAAAATTGACTTTATTGACCAATTAAAAGCTGTCATGCATAAATAATTTGATATTTAATTTATATTCTTATTTTTTTAAAAAAATCAATATTTATTTAGTTTTTTAAATTATCCCATACCCCTTATCCCACCCCCACCCCCGCCAATACCCCCATCCCACCACTGTCTTCTTTCGCATTTGATAGCTTCCTCTTCATCACCATAACTCAACAACAACATCAATTACAACAACAACAACAACAACAACAACAACATCATCATCATCACCATAACTCTTATTCTCCTCAATCCTCTCAATCATCACAATAACTCTACTCACCTTTTACCATCACCATGTTTACTTTCTTCAATTTCAAGTTCTTATTTTAATTTATTTTTTTTTACATTTTGGCCAATTTTGTAAAACCCAATGTATTTCAAGATGATTAGGAAGGATTCTAGTGCCAAAATTTTTCTTTCAACAATTTGAAAGTTGAGAAAACCCACCTTTGTTGTGTAAAACCCAACAATTTGAACCAATATATTGAGAAATTGGGTTTTCTCAACTTTCAAATTGAGAAAAATTGAGTTTTCTCAACTTTGTTGTGTAAAACCCAACTTTGTTGTGCTAAAAAAAATTTGAACCAATATATTGGGTTTTATCAAAGTTGAGAAAGTGCTAAAAAAATGTAAGGAAATGGTTCTAATTGTTATGTAATGGCTGAAGGGAATGGAGATGTTTTGTGGGGAAGAAGGAAACGTGGAGTGAAATTATTGGTGCAAAGTAAAAAAAAAAAGCCAAAAAGTAAGAGAGAGAAAAACGAAAGAAGAAAAAAATATAAAGAAAATAATTAAAAATAAAAAAATATGTATTTTTTTATTAAGTCAGATGTGTCAAATTTTAATTGATGCATGTAAAGCATCTATTTTTTTAAACTAAATTTTGTCCAAATTGGTGTAATAATATCGGTTCAAAATTGTTTAGGAGGGTATTAGGACACTCACAAAGTTCAAGTGTCTTTTTGGAAAAACGGTCCAACATTAGGGGGTATTTATGTATTTTCTCTAAAAACAATGCAAAAACTTTTCAACAAAACAAAATAATTCAAAACTAAAGAGAACTATTTGACAGACAAATATTAACATCTTTTGAGTTGCAGCAAGTTGATGCTATCAATGTTGCTCCTGCGAATTACCATGCACTTTCTGTGATGCACATTGGTAAGAAATAAAAATAAATCATCTTAATTTCAGAAGAAAAAAATTGACTAAGACAATTATATGAAGATCGTTCTTAATTATTTTTCAATTTTTACGTGCGAGATGGAAAAAAATAAATATACCTGGAATGTATTTGACTGAATTGGTGGGTTTTTCAGGCAATACACACGTTAGACAAATGTCTCAACTTTAGGAAGAATGGCATTTGCATGTAAAGGGTCGTCTAGAACAAACTGCAATGATATCCACAAAAGTAAAAAATATTAGATTGAATCTAATGTTGGGTTCAATATGAAAAGTGTGAATGAAAAATGGAGGGAACCACGTGGAGGAAAAACTCTAATATGGAAAGTGTACTCTAAAATTGGAAAGTCTACTCTAAAATTGGAAAGTCTACTAATTCTCCCACATTGTTGGGAGAATGTGACTTTTAAGTGTTTATATAAAGAAACATTTACTCCACATAGTAAGTGAGGCAACAACCAAGAGGTGCCTCGCGTCATCATCGTCCCTCGCTTGGCTTCGGTTTCGGCTTCGGATTTGGCAAATTATTGATCAATGATATCTATCTTTTTGGAAAAAATTTATTTGACAGAAATTTAATCCGAAAAAATCAAAAGAAAAAATACATCAGAAATAGAATCTTTTCTGTGTTTTTAATCCTCCATTAGCGTGCATGCAGTAACACTATTTCAAAATTTGAAATGCAGTGCAGAATGCGAAATGCTATTTTGAAAGGGATGCAACCCTTCGACGAGAAAATATACTGATTCGTGAAATGGTATGCCCATTTGGTTAGTTGTGGCTGTTCAAAAAAGGCACACTCTTTGAAATAAACAGAAATGATTTTTCAGAAGGGATACACTTTTTCAGTGAACTATTGGCACCTTTCAAAAGGGGCATCTGATGGCTATATAAACCTGTTTTTATCCACAGGTTAGATACGAAATTATATGAATATACAAACACTTCTTGTCTTCAAAATCATTCTGTGTCGTTATCTAATCGTTTAGTGAGTTTGAAGAGATTCCAATTGTTTCAGGTACTGCTGCAGTTGGTTTGTTTGGCCATTTTATCCTGGGAGGAAACTTCCTCAACCTTGGTTACTTGAGGGGAATTATTTCCTTAAGGACACTCCATAAATTCGGAGGACTTGTCCATTTCTGTTTCATCTTATTTTTCTGAAAACACAATTCTTAGAAAGATCACTTTGATCTTATATTGAGTGTGTTATTGTACTTCATAGTATTCTTGTTGTATACATGAACTAGTGTTGAAGTTATTCTGTCAAATTACAAATTTTGTGTACCTAAAAACAGTGTAAAAATAACAATATTAAGGAAATAACTTTCGAAATCTGTATTGCTTTGTTTCTGGAGATTAAAGCTTTAAGCTTTCTACTCCGTTTGAACTTAACTAGTCAGTTGAAGAAATAAATCTTCAACACAAGTTAAAGATCAATTGGTTGACGATTGCAAGTCATAAAAACTTCATCGTTAAACTAGAAACAAGAGGTGATTTAAAGTTGCTACAACTTTATTAATAATATTTTGATATACTAAAGTTTCTATCGTGTTGTGACAGGAAAATGACTACAGACAGTCAAGTGCATGATACTGCAACACTGTGGCAGCAACTAGTGTTTCCACAACGAGTCGTACGAATGCTCCGCTGGCAATAGCACCAGCGGAGAAACCCAAAAAATTTGCGGGTATTGACTTCAAAAGGTGGCAGCAGCAAATGTTCTTCCACCTTACAACTCTTTGTCTTCAAAAGTTCACATTTGAAGAAGCTCCAGAGGTGCCTGAGGGAACCTCTGACCAAGAGCGATTTGTCATTACAGAGTCATGGAAATACTCAGATTTTCTATGTCGGAATTATATTTTGAATGGACTCCAAGATGGACTATACAAAGTGTATAGTGGGATGAAAATGACAAAAGAGTTGTGGGGGGTGCTGAAAAGAAAGTATAAGAATGAGGATTTAGGAACCAAAAAGTTCTTTGTTGCAAGATTCCTAGAGTTTAAAATAATTGACAGCAAGTCTGTTGTATCGCAAGTACAGGAACTACAAGTAATCATCCATGATCTCCTCGTGGAAGGTATGATTTTGAGGAATACCTTAGTTGAATATATTAAAAATATTCTTAATGTTCACATGAACTTAATTGTAGGTTTGATCGCGAACGAGGCATTTCAAGTTGCGGCAATTACTGAGAAGTTACCACCTATGTGGAAGGACTTCAAGAGATACTTGAAACACAAGCTAAAGGAGATGTTAGTTGAAGATCTTATAATAAGACTATGCATTAAAGAAGATAATAAAGTCGCAGAAAGAAGGGTGAAGGAAAATTCCGCAATACGTAGAGCAAATATTGTAGAAAATGACCAAAGTAACTCCAAAAGGCAAATGAAAGCTAGAAATAAAAGCAATCAACCCAAGAAGAAATTCAAGGGAAAATTCTTTAACTGTGGCAAGATTGGCCACAAGTCTACGAATTATCGTGCCTAAAAGAAAGGGAAGAAGAAGGACCAGGTAAATATGGCTGAGTCCAAGAAAGAAATGCGTAATTTGTGTGTCATGCTATCTGAATGAAACTTGGTGGGAAATTCTTGAGAATGGTAGATGGATTATGGTGCCAGCCGCCATATTTGTGCTAATAAGGAGTTATTTGTTGCTTTTTCTCCAGCTCAAGGCGAGGAAAAGATATATATGGCCAACTCTGCAACTGCTAACGTTGAAGGAACGGGAAAAGTCTGCCTAAAAATGACATCAGACAAAGTGTTGACTTTGAACGATGTCCTGTATGTATTGGAGTTATGAAAGAACTTGATTTATGTATCACTTCGAGACAAAAATCGATTCAAATGTGTATTTGTTTTTGTAAAAATTGTACTTAGTAAAGGAGATGTATATGTGGGGAAAGGATACCTCACTGAGGGCCTATTCAAAATGAATGCAATGAATGCTAAAATCAATAAAAGTTTAGTTTCTTCTTACATGCTTTAGTCTTATGACTTGTGGCATGAACGATTAGGCCATGTTAATTACAAAACATTGCTAAAACTAATTAACTTAGAAGTTTTGCCAAACTTTGTGTGCAATAAATCAAAATATCAAACGTGTGTGGAATCAATGTATGCTTAGCATCCGTATAAGCCCGTTGAAAGGAATTCCAATCCCTTAGACTTAATCCACACTGACATTTGTGATATAAAGTCAACACCATCTTGTGGTAGAAAAAAGTATTTTATAACTTTTATTGACGATTACACTAGATACTATTATGTCGATTTGTTAAATAGTGAGGATGAAGCAATAGATACATTTAGGCAATATAAACAAAAGTTGAAAATTAGTTAGAGAAAAAAATCAAACGATAAGAAGTGATAGAAGCGGAGAATATGAATCTCCCATTGTGAAAATAGGTGTAGATAATGGAATTGTCTACCAAACTACAGCCCCGTATTCACCCCAGTCTAATGGAATTATAGAAAGAAAAAACCAAATCTTGAAGGAAATGATGAATGTCTTACTAATAAGTTCAGGTTTACCGTAAAACTTTTGGGGAAAAGCTATTCTTACGGCTAACCAAATAATCAATAGAGTTCCTCATAGTAAGACACAATCAATGCCATATGAAAAATGAAAAGGAAGGAAACCCCACTTGAAATATTTCAAAGTGTGGGCATGTCTAGCGAAGGTTCAAGTTCCTATGCCTAAAAAGTAAGGATGGGACCTAAGACGGTGGACTGCGTGTTCATAGGATATGCTAAAAGTAGTAAAGAATATTGGTTTTTATTTCATAAATCCAAACATCCAGATATCAATGAAAATACGGTAATTAAATCAAATATGTTGAATTCCTTGAATAAATTTATCCGTATAAAACTAGACATGAATAGTCCAGTGGGGGTCTAAACGACCTCGATATGAACCAAGTGAGGATGTACATAATGACCAAAATCCAAGACGTAGTACACATCAAAGGACGTCAACTTTGTTTGGATTTGATTTTGTAACATTTCTCTTAGAAAATGAGCCTCAAAGATTTAAAGAAGCGATGGCGTCTTCGGACTCATCCTTTTGGAAAGAGGAAGTCAATAGTAAGATTGATTCAATCTTAAGCAACCATATGTGGGATTTGGTTGATCTTCCTTCAGGAAATAAATCTTTAGGTTCTAAATGGATCTTCAAAAGAAAAATGAAAGCAGATGGTACTATTGACAAATACAAGGCAAGACTTGCCATAAAAGGCTTTATATAAAAGAAAAGCCTTGATTACTTTGATACATACTCACCTGTAATGAGGATAACATCAATTCGGATTTCAATTGCCTTGGAGGCGATATATGGTCTTGAAATCCATCAAATGGATATGAAAACAACATTCCTAAATGGAAAACTTAAGGAAAAAATCTACATGGAACAGCCTGAGGGTTTTGTGGTTCCAAGAAAGGGAAATAAGGTGTGTAAACTTGTTAAGTCACTTTATGGACTAAAACAAGCACCTAAACAATGACATGCGAAGTTTGACCAAACCATGTTGGAAAACAGGTTCAAGATTAATGAATGTGATAAATGTGTTTACATTAAAGACACTCCAAATCACCAAGTCATTATTTGTTTGTATGTAGATGATATGTTGATCATCAGTAGTGACATTTCTGACATAAATGCTATGAAATGAATGCTCGAGAGAAAGTTTGATATGAAAAACCTTGGAGTTGCAGATATGATCTTAGGAATAAGAATCCACATAACCCCATAAGGGTTGGCATTTTCACAGTATCATTACATCGAAAAGGTACTTGACAAATTCAAGTATTTGGAATTTGGTATTTCCAAGACACCATTAGACGTGAGCTTCGCACTTTAAAAGAATGAGGGTGAAAGTGACTCACAGTTGGAGTAAGAGTTCTGGGATGTTTAATGTGTATCATGAATTGTATACGAGTAGATATAGCATGTGCAATTAGTAAATTAAGTTGGTACACGAGTAATCCCAGTAAAGATCATTGGATGACAATGAAAAGAGTTTTGGGGTATCTACACTCAAGACTATGCTTTGCATTATAATAAATATCTCGAGGTACTTGAAAGATATAGTGATGCAAATTGGATCACAGATCGAACGAAGTAAAATCCATGAGTAGATATGTATTTACTATCGGTGGAGGAGCGGTCTCTTAAAAATCATCCAAACAGAAATGTATTGCTTGCTCTACCATGGAATCTGAATTTATCACATTAGATAAAGCCGGTGAAGAAGGAGAATGACTCTGGAATTTCTTGGAATATATTCCTTATAGACCTAAACCATTGGCACTAGTGTGCATACACTGTGATAGTTAAGCGACAATAGGAAGGATAGGGAGCATGATGTACAACGATAAATCTCGTCACATAAAACGGAGACATAATATCATTAGAGAACTTCTCTTTAGTGGAATTATCATTGTTGACTATGTAAATTCAAAGGATAATGTGTCGATCCACTTAAAAAAAGCCTATCAAGAGAATAAGTTGAAAGGACATCCCAGGGAATGGGTTTATAACCTAGCACAAGTCAGAATAAAAGTAACTCTACCTAGCAGACTGGAGATCCCAAGAGCTAGGTTCAAGGAGATCAAACAAATTTATGCCTGACAGGTTCAACATTTTCAATATACACAACCCATTCTCATGATGTAGAGAATATTTTAGTAAGCAAGGATAAGACTTATGGAGTAAAGTCTTTTAACTATTATCTAAATTTGGCAGATTTAACCAAATAGTTTAATCTATAGGATTGAGCACTTAGAAATTACCTATGTGAGGGCAAAGTCGAAGCCGCTTCAAGGAGAATGTTAGTGAAGGCCTATTCTCTAAGCTCTCATAAAATCGGGATATGTTCATGGCTGAAATAAATAAAACCGTGAGAACCATAAATGGTAAAAAGCTGGTTATGTGACATATTTTTTCTAGGTGTACATTAAATCTCAATGGTTTAAAGATATCAAATCTACCGATTGACCTAGTGCATTCAATTCATGTTCACTACGAAAAGTTCAAAGGGAAACCCACTTATCCAGATGCAATCAGTCTTTGACTGATGATCACATACTTATCAGTAAAGTTTTACAAAAAAGTATCCATTCTTCATTCATGTAGAGGATTGTTGGGTTCAATTTGAAAAGTGTGAATGGAAAATGGAGGGAACCAAATGGAGGAAAAACACTAATATAGAAAGTGAACTTTAAAATTGGAAAGTCTACTAATTCTTCCACATTGGTGGGAGAATCTGACTTTTAAGTGTTTATATTAAGAAACACTTACTCCACATGGTAAGTAAGGCAAGAACCAAGAGATTGCTCGCGCCGTCGTTGTTGTCGCTCGCTTGGCTTGGCTTTGGCTTCATCTTTGTCTTCGGATTGGAATTTGAATTTGTCAAATGATCGATCAGTGAGATCTATCTTTTTTGGACAAAATTTATTTGATAGAAATTTAATCCAAAAAAACAAAGGAAAAAATGCAATAGAAACAGAAACTATTTTGTGTTTTTAATCCTCAATTAGAGTGCATGCATGCAGTAACACTCTTTAGAAATTTGAAATGCAGTGCAGAATACGAAATGATGTTTCAAAAAGGATGTAACCTTTCGACGAGAAGACACACTGATTCGTGAAATAGTATGCCCATTTGGATAGTTGTGACTGTTTGAAAAAGACACTCTTTGAAATAAACAAACATGATTTTTTAGAAGGGATACACTTTTTCAGTGAAACATTGCCACCTTTTGGAAAGGGCACCTGATGGCTATACAAACCTGTTTTTATCTACAGGTTTAGATACGAAATATTTTGAATATACAAACACTTCTTGTCTTCAAAAACATTCAGTGTGATCATCTAATCGTTCAGTGAGTTCGAAGAGATTCCAATTGTTTGAGGTACCGCTATAGTTGGTTTGTTTGGCCATTTTATCATAGGAGGAAAATTGAGCAACCTCGGGTACTTGAGGGGGATTATTTCCTTAAGGACACTCCATGAATTCGGAGGACTTGGCCATTTCTGTTTCATCTTATTTTTATGAAAAATACACTTCTTAGAAAGATCACTTTGATCTTATGTTGAGGGTGTTGTTGTACTTCATAGTGTTCTTGTTGTATACTTGAACTGGTATTGAAGTTATTCTTTCAAATTACATATTCTGTGTACCCGAAAACAGTGTAAAAATAACATCTAAGACATATGAAAATAATTGTATATAGAGAATAAATAAGAAACTGATTTAGTCAGTGAATAAACCATGGGGATAAGCACATTGATACCAACATGCTTAACATTCTATCAAAATTCTTATAAGCCATTTTTAGTGCGTGTCTATTTGAATTTTACGATGTTTTGCGCAATATATATAATTCTAATATATATATACTTTCTTGTTGCTTTCAGGAGCCATGTTGCAGCCTAAAGAAATTCAATTTGTTCGATTTAATCATTATTAAATTCTACCATGATTTTGTTGAATGTCAAAATAATTTTAAGATTATAATTAATCCTTCAAACTTACATTGTATCCATTGCAATTACAACACAATAGGATCACTAAAGGTCGTATGTCATTATTATAGAATCTCATGTATTTATCCGTTAAATAAAATCTAAAACTCACATAAATAAAATAGCATTATTAGATCCTTTTATTGGGAACATGAATAAGATGCGTCAATGCAAAAAGAAAAATAATAGTATTACCATTAAGTACTTTATTTATGAATTTCATGGTAATAGAAATACATGTCCTACAAAGACATAATATAGAACTTGCTATCTTGTAGCTTAGTAGACAAAGATTTACCTCCGTAAAAAGGTTGATTCATCCAGATAAATTGTTACCGAGCGGCGGTGGCTTATGCCCCACGTCCTTTTCCTAATCCACTCCTTTGGCATTGATTTTTATTCTTTTATGAAATCCCAAGTTTTTTTCATCTTTCAAAAGCATTTCTAACGACAATAACTTATTGGGATTTTCATGTTCTTAAACATGCCACAATCATACTATACGGACCTTTAATTTTCATTGCATTTTAGTAGATATCTCATGAACAGAATCAATTTTAGTTGATATTTTTTTTATTGAATATTTGCAATTATGTATTTTATGGGATGAGTTTGAAACTATTGATGTATGTATTTATAATGATGCTTTAGTTTTTGAATTGCATAGTTGAGATAAAGATAAAGAGTTGGAACAACACAATTTAAAATTCAAATTCAAATCTATATTTATACTATATCTATATCTATAATCTATAATATATTATAAGTGCGAAGACCCTTAGAAAAGTGATTTAAATTTTTTGTCCTTCATTAAAACACTCTTATTTAGACAAAACTATTTTTTCACTATTTTTTAAATTTATTATTTAATTATTTCTATTATATTGACTAGACCCCCTAAAATATATGGGACTCCTAAAATATATGGTAGGAGAATTAATTAATATTTACCTTTCTACTAGACTTCCTACTCCTAAAATATATGGTAGGAGAATTAATTAATATTTTTCTTTCTACTGTTCAATTAGAAAAATACTCCTAAAATAGGACTCTATTAATAAAATACTTCTATGAATATTGAGATGTACGTTAAACTAGAGAACAAACCGATTTGCCTATTGGGAGAATATGATTGATGTTCATCTAACTTGATTCGATTTCATGTCTAGATTGGTGGATGCTTGATTTTCTAACCTTTAACTTATTCACTAATTTTTTCAGCGCAATAGAATTCAACATATGTGTGTGTGTGTGTATATATATATATATATATATATCTTCTTTGTTTTCATCCAAAATCATTATGTAGGGTCAAAATTTTCGCTCAGACAAGAATTAGTTGGATTAAAATCGAAGTTTTGTGATCACTATTATATTTTTCTTTTATATTTTACAGGTCGTAGATAAATATCAGTTTGCTTTGAAGAATTTTCTGTGTAAAGTTTAGGTTTAATTGTATTATTTTGATATCTTTATTATTTTATTATTTTATTTAATTTACAGATGCTAGATGAATGTGGGTCGGCTTTAAAAAATTTCTTAGGTAAAGGTTAAGTTTAATTATTATATAGTAATATCTCTATTAGTTTGTTATTTTGTGATAGTTTACAGTTCGTAGATGAATCTCGATCGGCTTTGATGAATTTTTGTGTGTAAAATTTAAGTTTAATTGTATTATTTTGATATCACTTTTATCATATTATTTTGTTGCAGTTTACAGGTGATAGATAAACGTTGGTTGGCTTTGAGGAAATCTTTTATGTAAAGGTTAGGTTTAGTTGTATTATTTTGATATCTCTATTATCATATTATTTTGTTATTGTTTACAGGTGGTAGATGAGTGTCGGACGACTTTGAAAAATTTTTCGAGTGTAAAGATTAGATTTAATTATGTTATTTTGATGTCTCTATTATTGTATTGTTTTGTTGCAATTTACAGATGATGGATGAATGTCAATGGACTTTTAAAAATATTTTTGGTAAAGATTAGGTTTAGTAAATAAATTCTCCATCTTTACGTACTCAAAATTTATTAAATTTAGTTATTATATTCATCTTTATTATTTAAACAACTATCTTATTTAGTGTAATGTTTGAACTCATTAAAGTGAGATACACGCATAAGAAGTGTACACCTAAACTAGTTAAATTATGATAAGCACTAAAAGTTGAGGTAACAATAAAACTCTAAAATCCAGAAGGAAGTAATAATCAAATTAAATTCAAAATTATTGTGGCTAGAATGTATATTTTTTAGTTGTTTAAAATATTAGCTGTTATAAAATAGAATATATGTAAACAAAACATCTCAGATGAAAAAGCCCAAAACGTGTTTTTTTTAAAATTATCATCATCATCAGTATTGGCATTTTTCAATTTAGTTTGACAATTGATGACAACTGAACTGTCACATTAGCTTGGCTTCTTTAATTCTATATAAAACATATATCTGCTGTGTCAATTATAAAATGTTTATCAATAGATTCAAGTTCATATTTTTTTACATCAATTAAATCCTACTAATATTTTAAGTATTTTTGATTGAGATAGTTTATAATTTTGAAATGACTTAGAAGTCAATTTTTTCTTTTTAATCATAATCGTATAGTTGAGATTAGAATAGGCTAATGCTATCAAAAAAATCTCAACTACTACTAATAATCAAATATATTCAAATACATGTAATATTTAAAAGAAATATATTTATGGAATATGTTTATGAAATAATAATATCGTTTTTTAGAAAAAAACTTAATATTTTTAAATTTAACTAACTATAAAGATTTTATTACAGTACTTTTAAATGTGTCCTAAAAAATGTCACATGACATCTCACCAGTATGCCACGTCACTAATTGTGGTGCTTTGTGTAGGAGAACAGTCCACCATCTCTTGTGTGGAAATATCACACATAATAATGGTTTTTCATAGAGTTTATCGAAGTCCAAAGTCTAAAGAGTAAATTTTTGAATCAAAAATAACAAAACTGCCACCGAAATTAAAATGTTTCGGCAATAATGAGATAATATATGAATTAATTAATGAAATTTAAAAGAAAACAACAACAACAACATATTCAGTGTATTCCCACCTAGTGGGGTCTGGAGAGGGTAGAGTGTACGCGGACCATATCACTACCTCAGGAGAAATAGAGATAAGTGCATATAAACTAGTATGGTACGTAAGAAAAACTAACAGTATAACAAACACCAAAGATAAGTGCTTGTAAACTAGTACGGTATGCAAAATAAACTACCACCGCTAGCCACAAACAAGAAACTCCAGACACAAAGGAGCGCTCCCCTACTATTACCGACGCACTTCCACCCCTAACCCTCTGCTCTAATCCGCATCCTTCACACCTTTCTATCAAGGGTCATGCCCTCCCTAAGCTGTAACTGCTCCATATCATGCCTAATCACCTCTCTCTAATATTTCTTCGGTCTACCTCTACCCCACCTAAAACCATCCATAGCCAGTATCTCACACCTCCGCACTGGAGCATCAGAGACTTCCTCATCACATGCCCAAACCAACATAACCTCACTTCGCATATCTTGTCCTCTACCGAGACAACTCCCACCTTCTTCCAAATAATCTCATTCCTTACCCTATCTTTCCTAGTATGTCCACTCATCTATCGAAACATTCTCTTCTCTGCCACCTTCAACTTTTGGATGTGGGAGTACTTAACTGGCCAACACTCCGCTCCATACAACATAGCCAGCCGGACTATCACTCTGTAGAACTTACCTTTAAGCTTCGGAGGCACCTTCTTATCATATAGAACTCCCGAAACGAGCCTCCATTTCAACCACCCTACCCCAATATGATGCGTGAATTCCTCGTCACTCTCACCATTGCCCTCAATCATAGACCTCAAATACTTAAAATATCCCTCTTCTGATTGGCCTGAGAGTCCATCTTCACAACCACTCCAGCCTCCTGCGACACATCACTGAACTTTCACTCCAAGTACTACGTATTGGTTCTACTTAACCAAAATCCTTTAGACTCAAACGTCTATATCCAAATCTCCAACTTATGATTAACTCCACCCTGAGTCTCGTCAATCAGTACCACATCACCTGTAAATAACATACAAATGGAACCTCCCATTGAATATGTCGCGTCAAAACATCCATCACCAAGGCAAATAAAAATGGGCTAAGAGTCGATCCCTGGTGCAAACCTATCAAAACTGGGAAGTACTTCAAATCTCCACCTACCATCCTTACACGAGTCTTCACACCATCATACATATCCTAAATCAACCTAGTGTATGCCATGGGCACCCCTCTAGCCTCCAAGCACCTCCAAAGAATCTCCCCGGGAACTCTATCATATACCTTCTCAAGATTAATAAACACCATCTGCAAGTCCTTATTCCTCTCCCAAAACTACTCAAGTAATCTCCTCACAAGGTGAATGACCTCAGTGGTCGAGCGACCAGGCATGAAACCAAATTGATTCTCAGAGATCATCACGATCCTTCTCATCCTCAACTCTACCACCCTTTCTCAAACCTTCATAGTATAACTCAGAAACTTAATACCTTTATAGTTGTTGGAACTTTGGATGTCTCCCTTGTTCTTATATACTGGAATCATTGTACTCTACCTCTACGCTTCAGGCATCTTTCCTTCCTTAAAAATAATGTTAAATAACCTTGTCAACCACTCCAAACCTGCCCTGCCAGTGCTTTTCCAAAGATCCACTGGAATCTCGCCTGGCCCCATCGCCCTACCCCGTCACATCCTACAAATTCTTCCTTGAGCTCTTCAACCTCGATACGCCTACAATCACTATAATTGAAACACTCCTCAAATTTCTCCAAGTCACCTAACACGAAAACTTCATCTCCCCCGTCGCTTAAAAGTCTATCAAAATAGGACTGCCACCTATCCCTAATAAGGGCATCCTCAACCAACACTGTACCATCCTCACCTTTCATATACTTCACCTGGTCAAGGTTATGAGCCCTCCACTTACTGGCCTTGGCCAGCCTATAAAACTTCTAATCTCTACCTTTGTCTTCTGAATTCACACACACGCTCTCCAAAGATGTTGTCTTAGCCAACTTAACTGCTAACTTAGCCTCTCTCCTATCCCCTTATACTCCTCTTTATTTGTCTATCTTTTCTTATTATCCTTGCTTTCAACCAACTTAGCATAATCCACCTTTCACTTAACCGCTTCGTTCCACTACTAGTCTCCTCGATGTTTGCCAGATCGACCTCTTGAGACATCCAACAACTCTCTAGCGGTCTCCCTAATGCAACTTCCAGTCGTATCCCACATACTATCCACATACCCTCTACTATCCCAAGCCCCTCTACTCTTTAACTTCTTCTCCATTTCCAAAGCACTATCCAAAGTCAAGCTATCCCACTTAATCCTAGTTTGAGCCTCCGTACTTATCTTCTTTTTTCCCTTATTGATAACCAAGTTTATCACCAGCAACCTATGTTGAGTCAAAAGATTCTCGCTAGGAGTGACTTTACAGTCTTTACAAAGTGCTCTATCCCTTTTCCTAAGAAACAAAAAGTCTATTTGAGTCTTGGATACTGAACTATGAAATGTAATAAGGTGTTACTCTTTCCTTGAAAAGATCAAATTCGCTATCCACAACCCAAAAGCCCTAGAAAAATCCAAAAGAGAAGCTCCTTTTTTATTTCGCTCTCCAAAATTTAAACCCCTGTGCACATCCTCATAACCTCTTGACAAAGACCCAATATGCCCATTGAAATCCCCTCCCACAAAAAGTTTCTTAGTGCTCGGTATGATCCTCACCACCTCATCTAAAACCTCCCAAAATTTCTTCTTCTCCTCCTCGTCCAAACCTACTTACGGGGCATAGGCACTAATAACATTCACCATAGACCCTCCAATGACCAACTTAGTAGACATCAACCTATTACTAAGTCTCTTTACCTATACCACTTGGTCCTTAAGTTCTTCCTCTACTACCATACCTATCATATTTCTATGTCTCAAGCTACTGGAATACCACAACTTATAACCATCTACATCTCTCGTCTTAGTGCCTACCCATTTCGTTTCCTAGACACACGCTATGCTAACCCTTATCTTTCTAAGAATCTTTACCAACTTTAGACTTAACTTGCAAATTCCTATGTTCCAAGACCTATCTCATAACCTAGAAGCTCCCTTATCCCACCTAACCTTACTACTCATTGCCCCTAACCCTAAACTCATTCCTAAACCCGACCCTAAACCAAACCCCCAACCCCAACCTAGATCCAACATCTTCCACCCTCGACCCCAACCCTGACCTATGACATGACCCTAGTCTATCATTGCTAATCACAACTACTATGCAAATAGGGCAAAAAGATGAAAAGATAAAGAAACAAAGATAATAGAGGGGGGGAAAATATGGCTAAAAGTACGCACTAGTTATAATGGGATCAATAAAGGAGCTTGAATCTGTGCCCACTATATGCTAACAACATAGACAAGAATCTATAATATAAAGAAAGCAACAAAACCAATAATAATATAATGCAAGTTTTGATAAACAATAGTCAATAGCGGAAACTATACTATCACAATTAATAGATATGCTAGTCAATTAAGTAACAGTAATCAGCCAAGGGAACACACTTCAAAACTACTAAGAACAATAAAAATCCAAAAACACAAATAGGATTAACAAGTACCAAAATTGACAAGTAAGTCATCACCCACAATCCAGATAGTCAGCCAAGACGCTCAAAAAAAAGAATCAAAATAGGAACAGTAAGAAAAGCACTTTTTAGTTTTGATAGAGGCTAGAGATGTGCTCGTGGCGTATGTTAGGTCAGTTCAAGACATGTATGATGGCGCAAAGAATCGTATGAGGAAGGTAGATGGAGATTTAAAGCACTTTTTAGTTTTGATAGGGTTGCACCAAGGATCGACTCTTAGCCCTTTTTTATTTGCCTTAGTGATAGATGTTTTAACACAATATATTCAAGAGGAGGTGCCTTGGTGTATGCTATTTTTTGATGATGTGGTATTGATTAATGAAACTTGGGGAGGATTTAATGATAAGTTAGAGATTTAGAGACAGACTCTTGAGCATAAAGGATTTTATTTGAGTAGGATCAAGATGGAGTACTTGGAATATAAGTTTAGCGACGTGTCGTAGGAGGCTGAAGTGGTTGTGAAGCTGGCCTGTCACGCTATTTAGAAGAGGAAGAGTTTCAAGTACCTGGGGTCTATGATTCAGAGCAATGGGGATATTGATGAGGATGTGATGCATCATATTGGGGCAAGGTGATTAAAATGAAGGCTCGCTTCAGGAGTTTTATGTAATAAGAGGGTACCCCCAAAGCTTAAACGTAAGTTCTACAGAGTAATAGTTCGACCGACTATGTTGTATAGAGCAAAGTGTTTACCAATTAAGAACTCTCACATTCAAAAGTTAAAGGTGGTAGAGATGAGGAGGTTGCGATGGATGTGTGGCCATACCAAGAAAGACAGAGTGAGGATTAAGATTATTCAAAAGAAGGTGGAGTGATGAAGGATAAAATGGGAGAAGTTGGGTTATGTTGGTTTAGGCATATAATGAGAAAGGGTTCTAATGCTCTAGTGCGGAGGTGTGAGACACTGATTATGGATAATTTTAGGTAAGGTAGAGATAGATCGAAGGAATATTGGAGGGAGGTGATTAGGTATGCTATGGAGCAATTACAGCTTATGAAGGACATGACCCTTGATAGAAAGATGTGGAGGGTGCAGATTAGGGTAGAGGGTTAGGGGGTGGGAATGTGTCGGTATTAGTAGAAGGGGCATTCTTTATTAGTGTCTAAAGTTTCTTGTCCGTGGGTTGAGTATAGCCTATGATTTCGGAGATATAGTTTTTAGTTGTGTTCTTGTGGCTCTAGTATTATCTTGTGGCTAGCGTTGTTAGTTTATTTTGCCTGTACAAGTTTATATTTATTTATGTTTCATGTTTGCTATACTGTTATTGGTTCTAAGCCGGGGGTCTATCAGAAATAGCCTTTCTATTTCACCTGAGGTAGTGGTATGGTATGCGTACACTCTATCCTCCCCAGACCCCACTAGATGGGAATACACTGGGTATGTTGTGTTATTGTTGTATTTTTCATTCTAAAAATTATTCTATTTTGTATGTCAATTTTCATAGTTGTCGATTGGTTTGTTTCAATTGGGTTTTTGTATGTGACGTACCATAAAATGTCCCTATTGAGTCAAATCTTAATAAATTCAGTTGGCTCTTCAATATTTTTTTTTCTCTTATCAAAATAATAAATTAAAAGGATTTTAAAAAAAATTAAAACCAATTAAATGGAAAAAAAGTTCTTTGTTCTTTGATTGTATCAAAAGGAAATTATACGGGAAACTTTTGTTTTAATTTCTTTAAGAGTTGTCAAAAGTGAGTAAAATATCATTCTTGTTATATAATATGGATGTTATGTGACATGTCTATGTGTGAAATGTCATTTATTATAGATAATAGTTAGTAGTCAAGTTGGATTCGAAAACCAAAGTTACTTGTTCAATTTGGATTTGAATACCTAAATAGTTGACCAAATTGTCAACTTTCCAACTTGATTTCAAGTTTAGCAACCTTAAGAAGTAAGTTTGGTGGTCTATTAATAGCCACCCTTTTGTACATTTTTATACATATGAAACTAGTAAAACAAAAGTACTACTAAAATTTCGTAAAGTTCTCTCCTTCATTTAAGTTTGATATTGATATTTTATCTTTATTTTATAACACATTATCAGCACGAGACTCTACCATCTCAAAATTTGAAGACTAAGAAAAGAAAATTAGATTGAAAGGTAGAGAAGGCAAGACAGCAAGAACTATGCGATCATCATGATTTGAATTTCACCTTTCTACTATTTATGATAAGATAAGTATATTATTAACTCATGTTTTTTAATTAAATTAGAAAAAAATATTGATAATCACAAAGTGGTGATATTGTTATAGGCTCAAGTTTGAGTTTATTATACTTTGGCCTAATATGTTATTTGCTGAGGGTGTGACGGTGGATTTAAATTGCATGCCATTAAGAGGGTAAGACATTGGGTTAAGAGTCCTGATGCACCATGATAATAAGATATTGAGTTTAAGTCCCATTAATTTTTAGGATAAGACGCCTTTATATGGATAAGACGTTGAGTTTGAATCTTAATGCATCATATTGATGATATAAAGGTGACTAAGCCAAAATTTTGGTGAAAGTTATGAAATATTTTTATTGAAATAATTCACTCCCTGAATTGAATGTGATAGCAGTGCGTAATATATCTTTAAAAAGACATGTGATCGAATTTATGAATATGAATATAGGCGTAATAAGGACAAAACTTTTTGGTACATTATATGTACGCCTCGATTTTCTCATGAAGGAGCAGTAACTTGAAAGAAATTCTAAGCTATAATAATTTGATAGGTTTAACATAGCATTATATTTCATTTTCGGGGAATGAGAATTTTGATTGTTAAAACTACAGATCCATTCCCTGGGGTGAATGTGATAGGAGTAACACCTCCATAAGAGGTAGAATAATTGATAAGAAATATTATGAAATATACTCTAAAATAGAAAACTTGAAAAATTATTCATGTTCTAGTAAATCTGAAATTTACTAAGTAAAACTCATATGTCATGGTAAAATTGGAGTTTACTAGTACAAATAAGTTCATAAGTTGGCATGAATGATTTTTCCATCTCGAAAAGGTGAAGGTAATTTTTTTCACTAATGGGCATGGTATGAAAGGTCATTGGGCAAGTGTAATACCCCGTACTTTTTCCTAGCTTGAAATCGTCTCAAGAATGTTAGAAATTTTCTTTGAAAGATGAATCTACTTTTGTACCCATGGTATTTTTAATATTTTCACTCGTTTTCACGTGGAAAATTGAACTATCTTTCCAACGATACCAATTTCATCAAAATCCGACATCGGAGGAGAAAATTATGGCTAAAATACAAAAGGCAGTAAAATCGCCCAGGTGTGACGGTGAAGCCAATGAACCGTCGTACTAGCCACGGACCATCGCTCAGGCCATCGCAAGGGAAATATTGGTGCCACCTTCTGGATAAGGTGCAACGGACAGGTTGACGGCCCGTCGAACTTGCGATAGAACGTTGTCCAAGCCGTCGCAGCCAAGGCAGTGAGACCCTATTCAGATCTATGTGCGATGGTCGAAATGACGGACCATCGAGCCAGCGATGGACCATCGGACAAGCCATCGCAGGTTCCATTCAGTTATTTTAAGTCATTTTTAAAGGGGTATTTTTGGTCTTTTACCACCCATTTATGTACCCAATTATATCCGACCTTAGCTTATTTGTTCATCATTCTTTCACAACAATAAAACTAGGGTTTTCTCTCTAACATTAATCTACAAGAACGAAATCCAAATCTTTTTCAAGAACTTCAAGAAAAACTCAACCCAGGTATGAATAGTGTTCATTCATGGACTCCTTTCGTCTATGAAGCCCACGAATCTCTTTTCAAAGTTCAAGTGTATGGATTTCTTTATGAATTTCATGTGGGGCTTGTTTTGTTCATGTTGAGAATGATTAATTAAATCCTAATCCATGTTGGGTGATAAATTTTATGTGGAAATAGAGTTGTATAGATGTAGATTTATGTGAACCTATGATTAAACCCTTGGATGATAAAGTTAGAGTTGAATCATGATGTTTATTTGTTGTATAATGTTGTTTGCATATACTATGCTTACCATGTGTTTGATTAAATGCCTATATGAAGGAAAATGCTTAACTAGTATGATATAATGAAATCCACATTTATGTACAAGCTTATACATATCACCTGTTTGATGAATTGCCTCAATAAATGAATTATGGATTGTGATATTGGTCATGTATTCAAGAAAGTCATGCCTTGTCAGTTTCTTTTCATCGAGTCTTGGGGGTACTTGTACCCAACAATTTAGTTGTATGCCTAGATCCAGTGTCATGTTTTTACGATATCCTCAGTCAAGCCATGATCCATAGAACTCAGTCAGTCATGTGACTCATAAAAGCTCAGTAATTCAGTAACCTCAGTAATCTCACAAACTCAGTCAGTTGTCAGATCTCAGTAATATTCCGTCAGTCAACAGAACTCAGAAAACCCATTCCAGTCAATTTATTTATTTCTATTCAGTGTCTATTCAGATGGGAGTATAAATTAGCACCGAGTGAACCCAAAGATAGGAACTCACCTGTTATATAAAGGTGTGATTCTTAGAAAAAATCCTTGTGTCCCAGAACTATGTAGCTAGCATAGGTTGAGACATCATAGCCTGCTATATGAGGGTAGATGAGGTGGCTTAACATGTGATATGAGGGTTCCAACCATTCTCACTAGATTTACCTGTTATATGAGGGCTACTCACATATTGTCCTTACCAGTGGTACGGTATTGACACCCTTCCAATCAGGGCACAGATTGGACCCCAATTCATCTATAATGCATCATTTGGGGTATGTCGGTTAGATAACTACTTCCCATGGTTTCATGGTACAAAATCAAGACTGTCAGACAAAGTCAATCAATCTCAGTAGTAAAACTCATATAGTTCTACAGAATTTAGGACTGTCAGATACAGTCAACTCAGATACAATGTGGAACTTAGCTAGTTCTATCAGATTCAAGACTATCAGATACAGTCACTCCTATTATCAGTTATATCAGTTATCAAAACTCTATCATTAGTCATGTTGTCATCAAGATACTCATGTTATCATGATTTCAGATATAGTTATTGTATATGCATGCATGTATTCTCACATTCATATTAGCCAGTATTGTTCATACATATGAACCCCATGCATTCAGCCTACCTCACATGCATACCAGTATATTCAAAGTATTGACGCATTTGTGCTATGGTGTTTTATACCATAGGTTCAAAGACACAAGCTCTAGAGCATCAGTAGATTCCAGTCTGAGCAGTCAAAGTTAGAAGTGAGTCCTCATCTTTCGAGGACACGATCATTATTTGATTATCTCAGTAATTAATTTATTAGTTGGAGTTAGTTGGGGACATATCCCATCAACTCATTATTTAGACAGTCATATTTTTAGAGGCTTTTCAGACTATAGCATGTTTAGATTAATTATTTCAGTCATTTTGGGTATTTCATACCCCATCCATATGTTACAATTTATTAGATCTTATGTTACGATTTTGAACCTTATGGCCTTTCAGTTCATGTTTCCGCATTATACAGTTTATTATGCAGTATACAGGTACAGATATTAGTCATAGGTTAGCTTGTGGTCCTTCGGGGTCATGAGCATCGTGTAGCATTTCAGGTACATGAATCGGGGCTTTACAGCACATGATTATTGTGAGATCTAATTTGGTATAAGTTTTAAAAATCCTCCATCCAAATAAAGAAATATAAAGTGATGGTGCACTTGACCTTTCAAAGTGATGTTGAGGTTTGGCATGTAACTAAAATAAATTTCATCATGTGAGAATGTTCTTCTAATGAAAATTTATGAAGCATGTGCATATGATGATAGTTTATTCCTTGAAGAGAATGAGATTTGTGATAATCATCATTAATGTTTGGCCATTCTTGAAATAAATGTGTCAAGATAAGATAAAAATATGAATAAGAATATGCTCATGCATGGTTGGGTAAATGTCACATCTCACCTCTACGGAATATTTGAGAAAATAAAGAAAATTTTATTTTGACATAAACGGTCATTGATCGCATACTTGTAGTATGCCATAAATTTTTTGATATGTTTATCATGGATTACCAAAGGGTAAAAATAAGAAACAAGTCTTGCCTATTTAATTTTTAAAAATTATGACCGTACTTATATGATCTTCTCCTTGAAGGAGATATTCACCAAATGAACGGTGAGTGGAATATGTTGTAACGCCCCGAATCTGGTACCCAAAATGCTACACGGTGCTCATGACCCCGAAGGACCACAAGCTAATCTATAACTGATATCTATACGTGAACACTGCATAATATACTGTATAATTGCAGAAACATGAATTGAAAGGCCATAAGGTTCAAAAACTACAACATAACTAATGAAGATATAACATCTGAATGGGATATGAAATACCTAAAACAACTAAAATTACTATCTGAACTTGATAATCTAGAAAGCCTCTAACTGACTGAACTGTCTGAATAAGGAGTTGATCGGATATGTCCCCAACTAACTCCAACTAATAAATTACTTAATGAGATAATAAATAAATGATCATGTCCTCGAAAGATGAGGACTCACTGCTAACTCTAACTGCTGAGACTGGAATGCTACTGGTGCTCTGGAGGTCGTGCTTCTGAACCTATGGTATAAGACACCATAGCGTAAATACGTCAGTACTTTGAATGTACTGGTATGCATGGAAGGTAGGCTGAATGCATGGGGTTCATATGCATGAACAATACTGGCTAACTAACTAATATGAACGTGAGAATACATGCATGAATACGTAGTAACTATATCTGAGATCATGATAACAGGAATTTACTGATAACTAACATGACTGATAACTGAATTCTGATAACTGATATAACTGCAAACATGAGTGATTGTATCTGAAAGTCCTAAATTTGATGGAACTAGCTAAGTTCTATACTGTTATAAGTTGACTGTATCTGATAGTCCTAAATCCTGTAGAACTATCTGAGTTCTATTACTGAGACTGAATGATCGTATCTAACAGTCCTGATTATGTAACTAAAACTGTGGGAAGTAGTTATCTAACTGACATGCCCTTAATATGCCATTATGACTGAGTTGGGGTCTAATCTGTAACCTCAATTGGAAGGATGTCAATACCGCGCCACTGGTAAGGAAAATCTGTGAGTAACCCTCATATAACAGGTAACTCTAGTGAGAACGATGGAAACCCTCATATAACAGATTAACGCACCTCATCTACCCTCATATAGCAGGCTATTATGTCTCAACCTACGCTGGCTATGTAGTTTAGGATTGCAAGGATTGCTTCTAAGAATCAAACCCTCATATAACAAGTGAATTCCTATCCTTGGGTTCACTTGGTACTAATTCCTACTTCCATCTGAATAGACACTGAACATGGATTACTGGACTAAATTAATTGAATTCTGTTGACTGATGGAATAGTACTGAGATTACTAAATTACTGAGATTTCCTGAGTGACGTGACTAATTGAGTTCTATGGATCATGGCTTGACAGAGGGTATCATGAAAATATGACACTAACTCTAGGCACACAGCTATATTTTTTGGGTACAAGTACCCCCAGGACTCGATAGAAGGAAACTAACAAAGCATGACTTCTTGAGTATAGGACCAACATCAACAATACATAATCCATTGGCTAACACATTTCATCAAACATTTGACATACATAACTTGCACTTGAATGGGGATTTGATATTATCATACTCGTATGGCACCTTTCCTTCACATAGTCATTTAATCAAATATATGGGGAGCATGCTATAGTTATACAATCATCAACACGTCTAATAATCAAGGATACATCAATCAACTTGTAAATTGAAGGGTTTACTATGAATACCACGTAATTCAGCACATATTAAAATAGTTCTTGTAATTAATAGTCTGTGACATGGAATAAGACCAACCAACAACATGAACACGAATTTCCAATTCAATCAAATCATAAACATTCATAAATATACAAATCTTGGATTTTTAAAAGAGATTCTTGAGCTTCATGGGTGAAAGAGGCCCATTAATCAACACGTGACATACCTTAGTTCTTGATTTAATGAAGATTGACGGAGAGACTTTCTTGAAATTAAATCTCCAATTGAAACAATAGCTTTTTCTTGAGAGAAAATTAAGAGAAACTAGTATATTTTGGGTTCCAAATAACCAAATCTTATGTTAAAGGGCTTAAATAGGGGTGGGATATTGACCCTTTTAATCCTAGATGCATCTTTTAAATTTATGACAATTTCCTAAACTGGACCTCTGACGTAATGCGGCGCTATCGTGCTATGTCACTGGAATTCGATGATTGGGAAGTTGAGGGATGGCGCGACAAGGAGCCATCGTGTTGCCACTTCATTTGTGACCTGGAAGTTTGGTGCAATGCACCACTATTGCGGACCCCTGGTGAAATTTGACAAATGCTATTTTATCTTGTGGCGCGGCGTGCCACTGACCAATATGCGTTGTTTTACGATAGGGATTTGAAATAGTCATAACTTCTTATCCGATTATCGGATTTGGGCGAATCTTATATAGATGGAAAGCTTATTGAATTTCCCACATAAATAAAAGTGAAAATCTTAAAAATTCTCCATGGAATAAATATCATTCAATTTAGAAGCTAATACTTGACATTCTTGGGACAAAATTAGTTAGGAAACTTTGAGGTATTAAGATATCTCTCCCTTGGGAATATTCATCCTCGAATACGACTAACTGAGAGGAGAGAAATGATAAGCCAAAGTACATACAGAACATGAACATTGAAACATGACTAACATTTCTAAGATTTATACTAAACATGCATATCAGATGCATGATTTTATGACTGAGCTGATACATGAATGCATGACTGAGAGTACTGATAAGCTGATCACATATATCTGATGCGTGAATACATGACGGAACTGATTACATGACTAAGATTTCTAATAACTAAGTATTTTCACAAGGAGAATGCATATTTGATGCATGAATATATATCTAATCTGATGCATGAACATATAATTGAATATGCAATGTTATGTAATACCCCAATCATTTCTTAAGCCTAAATCCATATTTTGAGAGAATATAGATGACTTAAAAAGTTATTTTTGTTAATATCATGTTTTATTTCCCTAAATTCCACTTTCTATCATGTGAAGAATTGGATAAGCTTTCCATCGACATAAGAGTCACCCGAATCAAACACCCGGTGAGGGAGTTAGAGCCATTTTGTAATACCCCGAGACTCTAACCAATAGTGCAACCATGAATCAAGCTCATGAAAAATAAATCATAGTTATTTGGTTGTTTTATAATTAAGGGTGATGTGTATTAAGGCATCAAAGATGTCCAAGCGATTAGGTGAATCAAAACATTCCTTACCGTTGAATTCTTGGGAAGGATTTTTCCATATCCAAATTCAAATAATTATATCTCTTGTTATACTACAAATCATTGAGCCCATGACCTACCAAAATATATATATTTGAATTATCTTTCCAACGATACCAATTTCGTCAAAATTAGATATTGGATCAAAGAGTTATGCTTATTTTACTCCAGCATGTCAGCCTGGAAACTCCGTGACGAGCTTTTGTGACGACTTGTCACAAGCTTGATGGGTCATCACAAAATGTCTTCACCTTAAGACAAAAAGTCACAAAATTCAACCTTTTTTGATGACATTTTATGACGGCTTGTCATAAGTTTGACGACTTATCACAAAATGTCGTCAACCTTAAGTCAAAAAATCATAAAATCCACACTTTTTGTGATGAAAATTTGTGACGACCTATCACGGGCCTGACGGCTTGTCATGAATGTCATCAGCTGTATTTTTTCCAGCAATTAAGGGACTTTTTGCAAGGGCATTTTGGTCATTTCCGCCCATTTTGGTCCTATATATATATATCCAAGTAGAGAAGAGAAGTTCATTTTCTCTCATTTCTCTTCCAAGAAAGATCTAGAACTAGGGTTTCTTCCAAAATCCTAAATCAAATCTTCTACAAGAAAATTCAAGAATCTTTCAAAGATTTCACCAAGTTGTTCAAGAATCAAGTTCTCTAAGTCAAAGGCATCAAGAACTTAGCTCAAAAGTGTGAAGAAGAGTTTCCAATCAAGCTTGCTCATCTTAAAATCATAATCCAAGGTATGTGGGGATTGAACAAGAACAATTCTTTCGTTCTTGTGCCCAAATATTTAATTTCTACTATTGAAATTCATGATTTTTCAAAGTGAGTTTACACCCAAATTACTTTATTAATGATTTATGATATTTAAGCTATTCAAGATTGGTACACATGACTATTTCATCATTTTATTTCTTAAATTGAGAACTTATGCCATGATTGAATATTGTTATTATGAGTTGATGATTTTCGAATGATTTGAGATAAGAGTCATGATTTATGTTTTTCTATGAGAAGTTTGTCTATTGAATATATATTGATATTGATCTTGAGAGTCAAGAACGAGTTCTATGATGTTTTTTTGAAGATTTTGATACTTGATATGATTTGATAAGCAAGTGTACTTGATGATGAGAAAGATTATTTTAAGATTGAGTCGAGTTAGGAATCCACAAGTTGATTATGATTTACAAATGAGACATATTTATATTTTGGTCCTCATGATAGACCCTTGAGTTGATTAAGGTGGATTTCCTAATGCGTTCTAAGCTTAAGTCTGGGAGTAGTATTTAGCATTGAGCGGGAAGTATGGGTTCAGCGCATCCTACTTCCCCAGAACTACTTATCACCGTAGGATTAAGATTAAGGGCCAAAGGCCAAGACAGTGATCACTAAATTAAGTTTCTATACCGATGGAAAGGATAAAATAGCTCTTCCCAATATGGGCAAGTTGTTGGACTCCATGTAAGCTCACATGATTTATGTCGATTATAAGAAAATCCTAAGTCCATAAGAGTTCAAGTTTCATAAGTTACCGAGTCACTCTAAGTGATGAGTTAAAGAGTTCAAGTTGAATATAATGATTTATGAGTTATATAATGCTTGCATTACTATTAATGATTCACAAGGAATATATTTCAGTTAATTCAAGCAAAGAAAGTCGTTATCATCAGCATGCATGATTTTCATAATCATTTATGATATTATTTATAACGTTGCATTGCACCCCTACATACTTAGTACATTCTTTAAAGTACTGACCCCCATATATTTCTATGTGCTATAGTGTCTGATAATGTAGGTACAAATTGTAGCGTAGATACCGCATTCAGTCAGTCTGCCTCTTCCAATCAGCAGATAACGAGTCCTTTTGATTTGAGGGCTTGAGTTGGTTATACAGTTCGAGTAGTATTGTATTTTCTTATTTTAGTCGTATTGAGCTTAGATAGTCGGGATTCATGACCCGGCTATCTAAAGTCAGTACCAGTAGAGGCTTCATAGACAATTAGTAGAAGATAATGTATTCAGTTTTAGTTTTGTTTGATAAAAGTAGAGTTGTAATTTTGTAAAGTTCATGCTTATATTGATCAAGTTTAGAGAAGTTCTATGTTTTCGCTGATTTTATATAGATATAAGCATTTTATCTAGTTGCTTATGAGTTATGCCAGTAGGAGGGTTAGCTTGGGGTCACTTTTGCCCCTAAGCACCGTGTGACATCTTGGGACCCAAATTTTGGGGCGTTACAAACTTGGTATCAGAGCACAGAGTTCAAGTGTCCTAGCATTTCTATGAAGCCATGTCTAGTAGAGTCTTTTGGAATGGTACGGAGACATCTGTAATTTACTTTGAGAGGCTATAAGACATTTAGAAAAGGTCTCCATTCTTTTATGTCTTAGATTGTGCTATAAAAAGGTTCTTTGAGAAAATTATGCAGATTTTCATCTTCCTTTATTCAGGGCATCTCCGCCTTATTTTCAAGGTATTAGAGACAGTCAAGCTTAACTCTTTGTAGATAGTACTTTCTTAAGTGGTCTCCATAGATAGTTATGGAGTTTTAAATGAGCTAGAAAGTATCCTATTAGTGTCTTATCATGCCTTGCTTATGAATCGTGCAATAAGCCCAAGTTAGTTGTGCTTCCAGATTCCTTCTTAGAATCCATAATGATAATCTATACTTCTCTATCTATGTACTGTTCTTGTGGTAACATGATCTACAAGTTTTACTTTCCTTCCCTGACAATGCTCTTAGACTTACAAGTGAGAAATTTCAGAAGTCTCATAAAGCGGCCTGACAAGAGTTTACCAACGTGTTATAAGTTTCTTAAGTTCAATGTTATGCCCTCTCCCTTATGATATGTTCAGTTAAGATAGAGTAAGATATGTATTCTTAGATTATCGAATATTGTATGGCAAGGTTCTACCTCTCGTAAGCTTGTTATCATCATGATATTGGAACTGAAAGTCTAATAAAGTCGTGTGGGGCTCTTTCAATTCACTAGCATAATTGCTTTGTTATCCATCTCAAATTCTCTTTCAAAATGCAAAATCAAAGACTAGTGAAGCCGGGTGAGGCCTATTTTGATTCACTAGAGACTCTTCGTGTATCTTATTTCCTCGTACTGGTTGGAACTGGGTTTAGACGTGTAGTGGCAAGAAAGGTGGAAAGTGTGATTTATTGGAAGTATGTATAGACGAGCCTTTTGCATGTGATCGAGTTAGTGATGAAGTGATATTGTTCTTGTGTGTCAGCTTATGGAAGAAAAAGAAGAAGTTATTGGTAGAGGTAAATAATAGTTTTCTTAAGGTATGAAAAGAGTTGTTGACGGTGTGTTGCACAAGATAAGTATAGGTTATGGATGAGGATACTTAGTGGATGAGTGTTGTTAACTTAGGTGCTTCTAAGATTGCAAGGGGAAGTTAAGTTGAGGATTAGAAAATTATGAACTAAGTTAAGTTGTGTATGAAGGATAAATAGTAATGATGGGTAGATGGGGAGGCGTGTTGATGGATTATAAATGAGAGAGGCCTTATGATTATGACCAATTATTATTATTAGGGGTTTTAAGTGGGCTAGCGTTTATTGATGTTTTATTTTATAGTTTCCAAGTAAGAATTGTGTGTGTGAGGTAGAGTTGTAAGTTATGCTGAGTGTTAGGAATTAAGCTTGGATAATTGGTGGCTATGAAGGTGGATGTGATGATTTCTTGGTTAATGGTGCTACTTATAGAGAAGTGATCTAATGGGCTTGGACAGTGTATGCAAGAGCTTGAGTCGGATCAACTTGTAAATCAACTTGTAATTAAGTATGATTTTGTGTTCTTGGTGAGAAATTTTGTCCAAGGTGTTATGGGGCTACTTTATTTTTGAGGGTCATTGTATGTGGCATAATTATTAAGTTCCACGGAGTTGCTAGGTGGAGGAAGACTAGTTAGATAATGAATGATGTTACTAATAATTGAGTCAAGAAGTGTGATGGCTTTAGTCTAAGGGGGAGATAGTAGAATGAGTAACCAGGTTAGGTTGTCAGGTTCTAGTGGGTGTGCTAGTAAGTTGTGGACCAGCTATGAGAAGGGATACTGCTCAACCCATTTTATTTTAGTATTTTCAGTCATTCCAGTATTCACTCATACTTTGCGTTTTGATTCCATGATCATGATCATGTCTAGGCATGCCATAAAGAATCCTGTCCTCACTTAGTTACCAAAATGCAGTGTTTCAGACCTTTTACTAGTTGGAATCATATTTCATAGTTACGAATTCCCAATTTAGGTCATGCAACGCATGACTTATGTACTCAAGTTTTGTGACATGTTCAGTTCCAATGTTCAAGCGCTACTTTTAATGATCAGTAAAGAAAAGAATTCAGATTTATATCGTGCATGTCCCTGGGCCGTACTTCTTTTATGAGTTTATGATGTTAAATCCTCTATTCCTCAAGCCTCAGTTGAGTGTCAAGTTATTCATAGCATTTATTCATGTGTCAGATCCTCATGCTCTAATCTTTTAGTTATCTTTCCTTACCTAAGATAGTGGTGGTGAATAGTTGTTTATTTTTGAGAGAAGAGATATTTCCTTATCAACGATAGAGGGTGGCATACCTACTTTGGCTTGGCAGTAATGTGAAGTAAGATTGAGGTTAAGTCTTTGATGCATGTTATGGTTAGTTGAAGTTTAATATGTTATGATTGGGAAGATTGTGGTGTGTTCATTTTGTGTAATTCCATGAGTTGGAAGGATTATTGGAGTGAAGCGTTTGTGTAGGACATGATTATCTAGGAGCATGTCAAGTGTTCTTGAGGTGAGTGCATGGAAATTTTTCTTGATAAGAGGTGTGTAGGGTATGAAGATAGACTTAAATGTCGTGTTTGTGTGCATGCAGATAGGTGCCTTGCACATTAGTAAATGGCTAGTACTAGGTGGATTAGAGTTGTCAAAGTGGTAATGAGAATTACTCTTGAAGTGAGAGTTTGTAAGAATGTAGATGTGTGGGAGCTCATGATTCAGAATGGGGTTATATGGCGAATCTTGTGGTTCTGGGTTAGGCATGAAGACGATGAGGGGATATGAGTAGATGGAAGTATCGGTGTCATGTGAGGATTGTAAGTCGAATCAATCAAATATAGTATTAGAAGGGTATAGTATAGTTGAGAGAGTATTTGAGAAGTGTGGTTGAGTTTGGGAGTAAGGAGTTGCCTTGCTTGAACCTTAGTACTTTTATCCTGACTTATGATTCATAGGTTTAGGTTTCAAGTTATAAGATTATGGTAATTCTATGATCTCTAATTCAGATGTCTTGTTTAGATCTTGCCTAAAGTTCTTTGCTCCTTCAGACCATTAGAATTCCTTGGGAGGGTGTTGAAGAAATCCTCTACTTAAGTATTAGTATCTAGTATGATTCAGTTTGCATAGTTAGCAACCCAGTTTTTAAAATTTGGCAGATAGATTTCTATGGTCTTCCATTTTTTTTGAACTAGTTTGGTCTTACCACTCGAAGTTTCATAAGTACGGGCAATCTGGTAAGTAGTTGCTTGCACCCAAAATCTACAAATTTAGTTTAGTATGTGTATCAGGCATTAGTTTCAGATTCGCATATATAATTGTGATTCATTCTGTAAGAATTCATTAAACAATCTTTGTTTTCCAAGTATTCTAATCCAGACAATGTAATACCCATTGTGCAGTCTTAGCCTTGTTTTTCATGACCTATGCCTGCATAAATTATCTCTTCACCATCTAAGAGTATGATTGCACCCTTATCACATCAAGTGAATTCTAAACTCTCAGCAAGAGCCTGCTCTTTAATATAAGCAGAAGGCAAATCAGCTCAAATTCAGTCGAGAATTATAGTTGTTCTCTATCTATTCTTTTCCAGTCTTGAATCCAGCAATATAGCTATTCTCATCATAAGTTTATACATTAAACGAATTTCTTCAAAGTTTAGAAAGATATAGATTCATATTAGCAAGTTTTGTCAGTTGTGTGTCTTCAGTTTTCTCTGTATTCTTGGCCAAACAGCAACATTCCAGGACGAATGTTTCCAAGGGGGAGATATTGTAATATCCTGATCGTTTCTTAAGCCTAAATTGGTCTTTTGAGTGAATATGGATGACTTACAAAGTGACTGTTGTTTATATCGTGTTGTATTTCCCTAAATTCCACTTTCTATCATATGGAGAATTGGATAAGCTTTCCATCGACATAAGATTCACTTGAATCAAAAACCCGCTGAGGGAGTTAGAGCCATTTTGTAATAACCCGAGACTCTAAGCAATAGTGAAACCATTAATCAATCTTCTGAGAAATAAATCATAGTTCTTTGGTTGTTTTATAATCAAGGTTGATGTGTATTAAGGCCTCAAAAATGTCCAAGCAATTAGGTGAATCAAAACATTCCTTACCGATTGAATTCTTAGGAAGGATTTTTCCATATCCAACTTCAAATGATTATATCTCTTGTTATACTACAAATCATTGAGCCCATGACCTACCAAAAGATAGATAATTGAATTATCTTTCCAACGATACCAATTTCATCAAAAGAAGGTATTGGAGCAAAGATTTATGCTTATTTTACTTTATCATGTCAGCCTAGAAACTCCGTGACGACCTTTTGTGATGACTTGTCACAAGCCTGATGGCTCGACACAAAATGTCGTCACCTTAAGGCAGAAAGTCACAAAATCCAACCTTTTGTGACTGCTTGTCACAAGTTTGACGGCTTGTCACAAATTGTCGTCAACCTTAAGCCAAAAAATCATAAAATCCACCCTTTCTGTGACGACAATTCGTGACGGCCTATCACGGGCTTGACGGCTTGTCACGGATGTCGTCAGCTATTTTTTTCAGCAATTAAGGGACGTTTTTGCAAGGGGATTTTGGTCATTTCCGCCCATTTTGGTCCTATATATATATATATATCAAAGTAGAGAAGAGAAGTTCGTTTTCTCTCATTTCTCTTTCAAGAAAGATCTAGAACTAGGGTTTCTTCCAAAATTCTAAATCAAATCTTCTATGAGAAAATTCAAGAATCTTCCAAAGATTCCACCAAGTTGTTCAAGAATCAAGTTCTCTAAGTCAAAGGCATCAAGAATTTATGATATTTGAGCTATTCAAGATTGATACACATGACTATTTCATCATTTTATTTCTTAAATTGTGAAATTATGCCATGAATTGAATATTGTTATTATGAGTTGATGATTTCCGAATGATTTAAGATAAGAGTCATGATTTATGTTTTTCTATGAGAAGTTTGTCTATTGAATATATATTGATATTGAGCTTGAGAGTCAAGAACGAGTTCTATGATGTTTTTTTGAAGATTTTGATACTTGATATGATTTGATAAGCAAGTGTACTTGATGATGAGAAAGATTATTTTAAGATTGAGTCGAGTTATGAATGCACAAGTTGATTATGATTTACAAATGAGATATATATTTATATTTTGGTCCTCATGATAGACCCTTGAGTTGATTAAGGTGGATTTCCTAAAGCATTCTTAGCTTAAGTTTGGGAGTAGTATTTAGAACCGAGTGGGAAGTGTGGGTTCAACGGATCCTACTTTCCCAAAAATACGTGCCACCGTAGGATTAATATTAAGGGACAAATGCCAAGAAAGTGATCAATAAAGTTAAGTTTTTACTCTGAAGGCAAGGATAGAACAGCTCTCCCCAACGTGGGCAAGACGTTGGACTCCATGTAAGCTCACATGGTTTATGTCGGTTATAAGAAACTCCCAAGTCCATAGGAGTTCAAGTTTCATGAGTTACCGAGTCCCTCTAACTCATGATTTAAAGAGTTTGCATTGAGTATAATGATTTATGAGATATATAATGCTTGAATTACTAGTGATGATTTACAAGGAATATATTTCAGTTAATTCAAGCAAAGAAAGTCGTTATTGTCAGCATGCATGATTTGCATAATCATTTATGATATTATTTATAATGTTGCATTGCACCCCAACATACTTAGTACATTCCTTAAAGTACTGAACCTCATATATTTCTATGTGCTACAGTGTCTGATAATGTAGGTACAAATTGTAGCGCAGATACCTCATTTAGTCAGTCCACCTCTCTCAGTCAGCAGGTGAAGAGTCCTTTTGATTTGAGGGCTTAAGTTGGTTATACAGTTCGAGAAGTATTGTATTTTCTTATTTTAGTTGTATTGAGCTTAGATAGTTGGGAGTCCTGACCCAACTATCTAAAGTTAGTACCAGTAGAGGCTTCATAGACAATCAGTAGAAGATGATGTATTCAGTTTTAGTTTTGTTTGGTAAAAGTAGAGCAGTAATCTTGTAAAGTTCATGTTTATATTGATCAAGTTTAGAGAAGTTCTATTTTTTCACTGATTTTATATATATTTAAGCATTTTATCTAGTTGCTTAAGAATTATGCCAGTAGGAGGGTTAGCTTGGGTTCACTTGTGCCCCTAAGCACCGCGTGACGTCACGTGACCCAAATTTTAGGGTATTACATGGTACTTAGTACCAAGTTTAAAAATGGAATCCTGAACATGAGACTGATACCAAGTCGTAACTAAAATCTATACATGAAAACCGAAAAGATTAAGTAGAACTATTACCTTGAGCTTAATTTGGGTTGGCGGAGAAGAGTTGAGGACACTTCGTTCACATATATACTTCTGTTTCCCAAGTAGCTCCCTCAATGGACTGATTCCACCAAAGAACTTTGACTAGAGGGACTTCTTTGTTCCTCAGTCTTCGAGTATGGTACTCTAGGATTTTAACTGGAATCTCTTTATAAGAGAGGCTATTCTGAACATCGATGCTCTGAATAGGGACTACAACGGCTCGGTCACCTATACAGTTATTGAGCAAAGAGACATGGAAGACTGGATGAACTGAGGCTAGATTGGAAGGAAATTTGAGCTCATAAGCTACCTTGCTGAATCCACTGAGAATCTTGAAGGGACCGATATATCAGGGACTGAGCTTTCCCTTCTTGCTGAACCTCTTTGCTCCCTTCATGGGAGAGATCTTTAGATAGACATAGTCATCAACCTTAAACTCGAGATCTTTTCAATGCACATTTGCATAAGACTTTTGTCTGCTCTGAGCAGCCTGGAGTCTTTCTCTGATCAACTGGACCTTCTCTATGGCATCGAATACTAATCAGGCCCTATGATTGAGGCCTCACTAACTTTGAACCAACCGACTGGAGATCTGCATATCCTACCATAGAGAGCTTTGAATGGATCCATCTTAATACTGGAATGATAGATATTGTTGTACGCAAACTCAATCAAAGGCAAGTGGTCATCCCAACTACCCTTGAAATCAATTGCACATGCCCTTAGAATATCTTCTAGGGTATCAATGGTCTTTTCTGCTTGACCATCTATTTGAGGATGAAAGGTTGTACTGAGATGAACTTGGGTACCTCTGTCTAAGATAATGATAGCGGAACACCGTGCAATCTGACCAACTCTCTAATATAGAGTTTTGCATAATCCTTAGCTAAATAAGAGGTATGAACTGGAAGAAAATGAGCTGATTTGGTCATTCTTTCTACAATGACCCAAACTGAATGATACTAATGAGAGTACGAGGCAAACCCGTTATGAAGTCCATGTTCACTTCTTCCCTGTTCCAAGTAGGAATTTTGAACTCATGCATGGACCCACTAGGCTTCTAATTCTCTTTCTTAACCTACTAACATGTAGAGAACTTAGCCACAAACTCTACAATATCTCTCTTCATCCTACTACACTAATAGATCTCCCACAAGTCATGGTACATCTTTGTGGCCCCTAGATAAATAGAGTAGCGCACACTATGCGCTTCTATGAGAATTCGCTGCCTCAAGTCCTCTACACCTGGAACACAGAGACGACCCTGACAATACAATACACCATCTCTCCCTTGGTAGAAAACCTCTACTTTCTAATCCTTGACTGACTCCTTCAACTTGACTAAACTGGGGTCTCTATATTTCTTTTCTTTTACCTCAGAAACTAGAGATGATTCTGAACTACTCTGAACCCATATATCACTCTCCTATGTATCGACTAAGCGAACACTTAGTCTGGTAAGCTGATGGATTTCCTAAGCTAACTTCTTCTTACTGTCCTCAAAATGATCAACACTACCCATAGACAGTCTACTGAAAGAGTCGGACACTAGGTTGTCCTTGCCTGGATGATAAAGGACACTCATGTCATAATCTTTCAAGAGCTCTAACCACCTTTTCTGATGAATATTGAGATCTTTTTGTGAAAAGACATACTGGAGGCTATTATGATCTGTGAACACATCTACATGAACACCGTACAAGTAATGCCTCCAAATATTTAAGGCAAAAACTACGGCTGCTAACTCAAGATCATGAGTAGGATAATTCTTCTCATGCGGTTTAAGTTGTCTGGAGGTGTAGGCTATGACCTTACTATGTTGCAAGAGGACACAACCCAAACCTACTCTATATGTATCACAATACACTATGAACCCATCTGAACTATCAGGAAGAGCTACGACTGGATCTGAGGTGAGTCGAGTTTTCAACTCCTAAAAACTCTTCTCGCAAGGATCTGACCACTGAAACTTGACTTTCTTTTGAGTCAATCTTGACATAGGGGAATCAATAGAATAAAATCCTCAACAAAATATTTGTAATAGCCAGCCAAACCCAAGAAACTCCTGATATATGATGGAGAGACAGTTCTGGACCAGTTTCTTACTGTTTCGGTCTTTTGAGGATCTACTCTAATGCCATCATTAGAAATGATATGGCTAAGGAATGCTACTAACCTTAGCCAAAATTCATACTAACTGAATTTGGTGAACAAATGATGATTTTCGAGAGTCTGAAGTACAATTCTGAGATGGTCTGCATGATCATGCTCACTGCGGGAATAGACCAGAATATCATCTATAAAGACTATGATGAACATGTCCAAGTACTGCTTGAACACATGGTTCATAAAGTCCATAAAAGTTGCTGGGACATTGGTAAGACCAAAGGACATGACTAAGAATTCAAAGTGATCATACCGAGTACGGAAGGGTATCTTCGGAATGTCACATTCTCTGACTCTAAGCTGATGATAGCCTGATCTGAGGTCTATCTTAGAGAAATTGATGGCACCCTAAATTTGTTCAAACAATTCATCTATTTTGGGAAGTGACTGCTTGTTCTTGACCTTGACTTTATTAAGCTAACGGTAATTAATGCACATTCTGAAAGAACTGTCTTTCTTGCGCATAAATAAGACTGGTGCACCCCACGGGGACACATTGGGCCTGATGAATCCCTTATCTAAGAGATCCTTTAACTGCTCTTTCAATTCTATGAGTTCTACTAGTGCCATTTTGTATGGCAGAATAGATATAGGCTGAGTATCTAGAAGAAGATCAATGCCGAAGTCTATTTCTGTAATACCCCAAAAAATCCAAACCAATATAAGAGCCATGTACCAAGCTTATTCATAGTACACGATGGTTCTTTTATATTTTTATGAGTAAGTTAGATGTATAATAAGGCTTCAAGTAACTTCCAGCTATCAGATGAATCAAAACATTCCTTACCGATTGAATTCTTGAAAAGGATATTGGTATAGTCAACTTTAAATGAGCATATCTCTCATTATAATTGGAATTTTTGAGATCATGACCTATCAACAGATAGATAATTGAATTATATTTCCAATGATACCAATTTTGCTTAAATTCGATATCGGAGCAAAGAGTTATTCCTATTTTACTCCAGCATGTTAGGCTGCAAATAGTGTGACGACATTCATGGTAGCTTACCACATTTGTGACGCCCTACCATGAAGATCATCATCCTTAGGCAGAAACCAGCTCCTACTGATAATATTCGTGGTAGCTTACCACATTTTTGATGCCCTACCACAAAGGTTGTCAGCCTTTGGCAGAAACTAGCTCCTAAGTAACGACATTCATGGTAGCTTACCACATTTGTGATGCCCTACCATGAAGGTCATCAGACTTAGGCAGAAACCGTCAATTTCAACTCCTATGTGATGACATTTTTGATGGCTTACCACATTTTTGATGCCTTGTCACAAATGTCCTCAACTATGATTTTCAGCAACTGGAAATTTATTTCATAACGGTATTTTGGTCATTTCCTTCACCTTCCATGACTTGTAACCCTAAAGAGGAATAATTTTTCCCATTTTTCTTCAGTTAAGCATCTTAAAAACCCTCTCTTACACTCTCAACCACAAAATTAGGGTTTTCTCTCAAGATCATCTCCTCAAGAGCAAGCCTAAGGAATTCTTCAAGAACCTTAAGAAACATTAGATCTCTTTCAAGATTCAATCACTACGGTATGCGTAGTGTTCATCTATGGATCCAATCCATTCATACAGCTCAAGAACCATGTTTTAAATATTATTTTGTAAACTTTTTGTGGTGATATGACTATGTACATGTTGATGATTGTTGTTTAAGTTTCAATGTGATGTCTAAAGGTGTTCTCATGGAATATATATGTTTTTTAATTGAAAACCATAAACTTTAGGTGGTTTAATATGGTGCAAGCATGAGACCCACCTATGCCTTAAAGAATGCATGCAAGGTGTTTGATAAAATACTTAGGATACTAGAAATTCATGTTTGTATGGTTCTATGATGTCTAAATGACAAGTTCATGTTGGCTATATACTTCAATATGAATTCCATGCTTTTCATGTGTTGCTATTATGGTGGTATGAAGCATGCAAGATAATGGAGATATACAATATGTACACAAAATATATCTATGCATTCCCTACAATGTTTAAGATGTTGAGTAACTATATGAAATATGATATCCCCTACTTATGATATTATGAATTATGGACTCAAATCTTGTGATCAAGTCATGTCATTTGTGTCAGTTTTCTTCTATCGAGTCCTGGGGGTATTTGTACCTGAAA
>NC_061120.1:7209346-7259980 GCF_002878395.1 Capsicum annuum | reverse complement strand
TATATGTTTGTTAATTGAAAACCATAAACTTTAGGTGGTTTAATATGCATGCAAGGTGTTTGATAAAATGCTTAGGATACTAGAAATTCATGTTTGTATGGTTCTATGATGTCTAAATGACAAGTTCATGTTGGCTATATACTTCAATATGAATTCCATGCTTTTCATGTGTTGCTATTATGGTGGTATGAAGCATGCAAGATAATGGAGATATACAATATGTACACAAAATATATCTATGCATTCCCTACAATGTTTAAGATGTTGAGTAACTATATGAAATATGATATCCCCTACTTATGATATTATGAATTATGGACTCAAATCTTGTGATCAAGTCATGTCATTTGTGTCAGTTTTCTTCTATCGAGTCCTGGGGGTATTTGTACCTGAAAAACATAGTTGTGTGCCTAGAGTTATGTTATGTTGTCATGATAATCTCAGTCAATCTATAATCTATAGAACTCAGTCAGTCATGTGACTCAGGAAACCTCAGAAATCTCATGATCTCAGTTAACTCTCAGATAACAGTACTACTCCATTAGTCAACAGAATTCAGTAAGTTCTACTTACGTACAGTCAGTTAAATCATGTTCAGTCTCTTCATATGGGAGTAGGAATTAGCATTGAGTGAACCCAAGGATGGGAACTCACCTATATATGAGGGTACGATTCTTAGCAGTCATCTTTGTGTTCCAAAACTATGTAGCCAGCATAGGTTGAGACATCGCAGCCTGTTATATGAGGGTAGATGAGTTGGATTAACCTGTTATATGAGGGTTCCCACTATTCTCACTTGAGTTACCTATTATATAAGGGTTGCTTATATGTTGTCCTTACCAGTGGCGCGGTATTGACACCCTTCCAGTCAGGGCAGAGACTAGACCCCATCTTATCTATAATGGAACATTGGGGCATGTCAGTTAAACAACTACCTCCCATAGTTTCAATATCAGTCACAGTAAAAGAACTCAGGCAATTCTTCAAATATCAGTATACCAGGACAGTTAGATACAATCAAATTCAGTTATAGCACGGGACTCAGATAGTTCCATTAGATTTAAGATGTCAGATACAGTCTCCCATGTTATCAAAACTACAGTTTTAGCCATGTCAGTTATCAGTAAACTATGTATTAGCGTACAGATCTATCTATCACGTACTCACGATCTTAGTTACTATTTATGTATGTTTACACTCTCACGTTCATATCAGTTAGTCAATTAGCATTGTTCATGCATGTGAACCCTTTTGCATTAGCCTGCCACTCGTATACTCAGTACTCCAGTTGTACTGACACATTTACGCTCTGGTGCTTTCTTTTATGTTACACCATAGGTTCAGAGACACAAGTTCCAGATCAGCAGTAGCATCCAGCCGCAGAGTTGCAGTGAGTCCTCATCCATTCGAGAGCAATATTATTTTATTTCATTTATTATTTTAGCTCAGTTTTGCTAGACGGAGTTAGTTGGATACATGTTCCTTTAACTCCTTATTCAGACAGTACTTAGATGCTTTCAGATTTAGTATTCAGATTTAGTTCAGATTTGATTCAGTTTTCAGTTATTTTGGGTATCTTTCACCCATATGGATATTATGTCTTGACAGATCTTTATTTAGTTGAACCTTATGGCCTATATGTTCATGTTTTCCTTATTATTACATTATATATGCAATGTACAAGTATAGATATCAGTCATGGGTTAGCTTGTGGTCCCTTGGGGTCATGAGCATCATGTAGCATTTCGATTCAGAAAATCAGGGTGTTACAATTTTCCTTTTGGGAGGAATTCCTGGAAGATCTTCGGGAAAGATATCTGAATATTCATTCATGACTGGGACTGAATCAAGACTGGGAGTTTCATAACTAGTGTCCTTAACTCGAACAAGATGATAGACACATCCTTTAGATATCATTTTCCGTGCCCAAAGGTAGGAATAAGCTGACCTATGAAAGCGGATACATTACCCTTCCACTCTAGGAAGGGTTCATTCAGAAATTGGAACTGGACTATTCTATTTCTGCAGTCGACTGTGGCATAATAGGAATGAAGCCAATCCATGCTGAGAATGATATCAAAATCAGTCATCTCTAATTTGACTAAATCTATTAAAGTGACTTTCTGAGATATCATAACCGGACAGTTCCTGTATACTCGCAGGGCTATGATGGTTTTATCCGCTAGGGTTGTAACACCTCGTATTTTGGGTTAGAATAAAAACTGTCATTTCTATGTGTAGATGATTCAAAAACCATAAATCCTATGCAAATTTAGCATGTTAATCAATTATGTAGTGTGGGAACCTATTTGAGCATGAATTGAGATCATATAGGTCCCCTAAATCAAGGACAAGTTGAAAGTTTTCCTATCGTTTTGAGTTTGAGTGAGCGTCGAAACTTGGGTTAACTTCAATCAACCATAACTCTTTGTATATAACTAACTAATGGGCCTACTATATATCAAATGAAATGTCTTCAAATTATCTTTCTAACGATACTAATTTCACCCAAATCCGATACCCGAGCAAAAAGTTATGGCCATTTTCTTGACTGAGATAGCATCATCGTGCGATTAGCGTGCGATGCACGCTCTGTCACACGCACCTAATTTCCAGGTCTTGTTTTCGTATTTTTAAGGGAAAAAGTGGTATTTTCCACCACTTATTCAGCCATAACATGGGATTAAATCCCCCAAACACCAAAATAAGGTCATTCTCTCTCAAAATCACCAAGAACACTTCTTAGGGTTTCAACCCAAAGATCAAAATATCTTAAGATTTCACCATAGGTTTTCAACAATTCTTTGAGATTTGGAATCTCCATTACGAGGGCTACAAGAAGCACCCACCAATTGTTCGAATAGCATCCCTAAAGTACGAGTTCATTCAAAAGTCATAAATTAAGGTACGTGGGGTTTTCCTAAAATTTCATGGGCAAAGAAACCATCTGTAATTCATGCTAACGGTTTAGAAATTATGATTTTTAAGAAAGAGGTTTTGAATTTATGATTACTAGCATATTTTAGAAGCCTTGATCAGTATTATTTTAGTCTTTAGGCCTTTCCCCAAATTGATTTGAAACTCTATATATATGTATGCATGTGTTTCAGGATGAATATACAATTGAGAGCATGAATCCTAAAGAATCCCTCTCTTGTTATGATTTTTCTTTACTTTTCATATGCTATGGACTATTTTGAATACATCTTGAAAAGCATGATATGAAATGTCTTGATTAATGCTATGATTGAATTATGGTTTTGATTTCAAAAGTGAGAGATGCTTATGTTGACCAATGTTGAATATAAATATATAATGAGAAGAGTTGCATGGTTTATCAAAGATAACATGACCACCACATATTTATTGAAAGAATGAGAATTTTTCATTAGTTTTCCAAACATGAAATCTCTTATACTATTTACATGCTTGGGTGGTCTGAATTATGTTTTAATGAAAGAAGCATGCATGGTACAACATGGCTTAAAAGTAGGACTTGCAAGTCTTGGTGTGATGATACCAACTCAGTTAAAGCCATAGTAATTAAGAACAAAATAGAACACATATTTGAAATTAGATTTTCAGATTATGAATTCAGAAAGATGCATGTTTAGAAAAGGTTTAAAAATGGGCTTAAAGAGAGTTAGATGGTTACCCGAAGAAAGTACGAGTTGAAAGACTTTATGTTAGAAACCGTGATTTGCTGACACGGGATTATGGTACCATGCTTTGTGATCTTTTATACCTTGATTCATTTCACCCCAAATTGGGACTATGGTTAGGATCCCTGCTTTGTGATCTTGTGAACTACCATGACATGTTGATTTGATTGGGGATTTTGGCACCCTGCTGTTTGATCTTGCGTGTTCCCCTTATAGATACTCCAATCCTTGTGGAAAACTTGGATTGGGGTCTTGGCCTCTGAGTCAAGGGTGGATTCCATATATCCCGTGTAATTACAGATTATAGGGTGTACCATCTAGCTCAGAAGTAAGACAAAGAGTGAGTCATGGTTTCAAATAAATGTTTCAAAGTCTTTAAAATGTGCCCATGTGTTTTCATATATTATATGTAAAATGTTTTATGAATTGCTCTCACTTATGTTATATATAAATACATTATTTTGTATTGCTCTGTGTACCAGTACATCTGTATTAACCCCGTCCCTTCCAGGTTCTGAGGCTTAATCTAGGGGTCCCGATAAGCAGTAGGTTTTCTCCAGACAGAAGTGCAGAGTTTTGTAGTGAGCTGTCTATATTTTAGAAGGCCTAGTTTACTTCAATCATTTATCATTATTATGTTTTGGTCTACTGGGGGCCTTGTCCCAGTTTTCAGATAGTAGGGTTTGTGCATGTAGTATAGCTGAAGAAGGAGATAGAATTGATGACTTAGGATAAAACTGAGAACGGTTACCTCCTTCTGATTTGAGCTGAGCAAAGTTGAAACTACCTATCCTTGCTCTCTTATTCTGCTTCTCCCTCATTTTAACCTTTTTTTCTTCTATCTACTAAGCATGAGTCATTAGCCTGGCTAAAGTTATATTACTATTCAACATCGCAGACCTACACTCGTTAACCATACTATCATTCACCCCAAAGACAAACTTACTCATCTTGGCCCTGCTGTCTGCAACCACATGAGGGGCATACCTAGATAATTGAGTAAACTTAAGAGAATACTCTTTCATCGTCATGTTTCCCTAACTGAGGTTGATTAATTCTAACACCTTAGCTTCACTGAGCTCATGGGGAAAGAATCTATCTAAGAATGCAGTGACAAACTTCTCCCACTCTATTGGCCCTGCATCAGTTGGCCTTTTTGACTTCCACTGCTTAAACCAAGTGTAAGAAATATCCTACAACTGGTATACAGCTAGCTCAGCACAATCACTAGGAGTAACCCCCATGATTTCTATAACCTTCTAAACCTGATCGATGAATTCCTGAGGGTCCTTATCTGACTTAGACCCAAGAAAGGATAGAGGATTTATTCGTGTGAGGTCTTAAATCCTGCCTGTAGCTGAATTGACCACTGGGTTAGTCAGAATGACAACTAGTCATTCATTCCGAGTAGTAATTGACTGAGCAAGAGTAGTGAATGCAGCTACAAACTCTGCATGAGGAACATGTTCGTCCAAAGGTTCTTCGGGTTGAAGGGCTGACTGATTCCCGTTTGTTCTTTTAGGAGGCATGTTCTATAGAATAAAGGGAGAAAAGGACTATACTGAGAGATTGAATTGATATTATGCTCACTGGCATAACATAAATACTGAAAGATTGGAAACTATTCCTAAAACATATTATATCCTCCTGCACATAAATGTGGCACGCAACACACCCATGTACAAGACTCTACTAGATGCGGGTTTCAGACTTCCTAGGACTCTATTGAACCTTAGGCTCTAATACCAATTTTTTAACACCCCAAATCTGGTACCTAGAATGCTACATGATGCTCATTACCCCAAAGGACCACAAACTAACCCATGACTGATATTTGTACCTGAACGCTGCATAATATACAGTATAATTATGGAAACATGAATTGAAAGTCCATAAGGTTCAAAAACTAAAACATAACTAATAAAGATATAACATCTGAATGGGGTATAAAATATCCAAAACAACCAAAATAACTTTCTAAACATAATAGTCTTGAAAGCCTCTAACTGACTGAACTGTCTGAATAAGGAGTTGATGGGACATGTCCCTAACTAACTACTACTAATAAATTACTTAATGAGATAATAAATAAATAATCATGTCCTCGAAAGATAAGGACTCACTACTAAATCTGATTGCTAAGACTGGAATGCTACTGGTGCTCTAGAGCTCATGCTTCTGAACCTATGGTATAAGACACCATAGCGCAAATGCATCAGTACTTTGAATGTACTAGTATGCATGGAAGGTAGGCTGAATACGTGGGGTTCATATGCATGAACAATACTGGCTAACTAACTAATATGAACATGAGAATACATGTATAAATATGTAGTAACTATATCTGAGATCGTGATAATATGAATTTACTGATAACTAACATGACTGATAACTGAATTCTGATGACTGATATAACTGATGACATGAGTGATTATATCTAACAGTCCTGAATCTGATGGAACTAGCTGAGTTCTGTATTATTCTGAGTTGACTGCATCTGATAGTCCTAAATTCTATAGAACTATCTGAGTTCTATTACTAAGACTGAATGATCATATCTGATAGTCCTGATTCTGTAACTGAAACTGTGGAAGTAGTTATCTAACTGATATGCCCCTAATAAGCCATTATGGCTGAGTTGGGGTTCAATCTGTAACCCCAATTGGAAGGGTGTCAATACTGCGCCACTAGTAAGGACAATCTATGAGTAACCCTCATATAACAGGTAACTCTAGTGAGAATAGTGGGAACCCTCATATAATAGGTTAAGCCACCTTATCTACCCTCATATAGTAGGTTATGATGTCTCAGCCTACCCTGGCTACATAGTTCAGGAACACAAGGATTTCTTCTAAGAATTACACCCTCATATAACATATGAGTTCCCATCCTTGGGTTTACTCGGTGCTAATTCCTACTTCCATTTGAATAGACACTGAACGTGGATTACTAGACTGAACTGACTGAATTAACTGAATTCTATTGACTAATGGAATAGTAATGAGATTACTTAATTACTGAGATTTCATGAGTCACATGACTGACTGAGTTCTATGGATCATGGATTGACTGAGGACATCGTGAAAAAATGACACTAACTCTAGGAACACAGCTATATTTTCTGATACAAGTACACCCAGGACTCGATAGAAGGAAACTGACAAAGAATGACTTCTTGAGTACAGGACCAACATCAACAATAGATAATCCATTGGCTAAGACATTTTATCAAACACTTGACATACATAACTTATACATGAATGGGAATTTCATATTATCATACTAATATGGCACCTTTCTTTCACATAGGCATTTAATCAAACGTATGGGGAGCATGCTATGGTTATACAATCATCAACACATCTAATAGTCAAGGATACATCAATCAACTTGTAAATTAAAGGGTTTATTATGAATACCACGTAATTCATCACATATTAGAATCAATTCTTGTAATTAATAGTCTATAACAAGGAATAAGACCAACCAATAACATGAACGCCAATTTCTAATTAAATCAAATCATAAACATTCATAAATATACAAATCTTGGATTTTTAAAAGAGATTCTTAAGCTTCATGGGTGAAAGAGACCCATGAATCAACACATTACATACCTTAGTTCTTGATTTAGCGAAGATTGATGGAGAGGCTTTCTTGAAATTGAATCCCCAATTGAAACCCTAGCTTGTTCTTGAGAGAAAATTGAGAGAAACTATTATATTTTGGGTTACAAATAGCTTAATCTCTTGTTAAAGGGATTAAACAGGGGTGGGAAATTGACCTTTTTAACCCTGGATGCGTGTTTTAAATTTATGAAAATTTCCTAAACTGGACATCTGGCGTGACATGGCTCTATCGCGCCGTGTCACTGGAATTCAACGACTGGGAAATTGAGGGATGGCGCAATGCAGAGCCATTGCGTTGCCACTTCATTTGCGACCTGGAAGTTTGGCGCGATGCGCCACTGACCAATATAGTGTTGTTTTACAACGGGGACTTGAAATAGTCATAACTTCTTACCTGATTATCGGATTTGGACAAATCTTATATCGATGGAAAGCTTATTGAATTTCCCACATAACTAGAAGTGAAAATCTTAAAAATTCCCCATAAAATAAACATCATTCAATTTAGAAGCTAATACTTGACATTCTTGGGACGAAATCAGTTATGAAACTTTGTGGTATTACAGATGTGAAGTACATGAAATTAACTGAGAGCTCCAAAAGTTCTAAAGTGTTACTATGTCACGACCCAAAAATGTAGATCATGATAGCACTTGTGGCGGTGTATCTTGACAAGTCAGCCTATCACCTAAACAGATACAAAAAGAGAAAAAGATAGAAATATCCCAAGGTAAGGCTTCTAGAATGAAGCCGAACCATATAAGTAATCATAACAATACAGAAATAACTTATTCAAAATACAAATCATGCCCAAAACAAGGTATCAATGGTGTGAGAACTACTAATACAATCTAAGAGTCAAATACATAAGAAAATAACCACAAAGGAATAATATCTTTCTCTGAATACTAATAAATACAGAACTATTGTAGAAAGATAGAGATGAACTTAAGACGTATGAATGTCCAAACGCTACCTTGGAACCTTCAATAATCGCCTGAGTCAATCAAGCTGAGGCGCATTCGAGCTAGGACTGCATCGAAAGGGCGCAGTAGGTATAAGTACAGTCCACTTGTACTTAGTAGATATCATAGACCGATCAAGCAAAGTAGTAAATAAAGCTTACAAAAGATATACTAAGGGCACGTCACTGCAATCAGAAAATGTCCCACAATGGTAGCCCGCACCGCTTGTAGTAACAGCTATATATATCTCATATATATTGCAATATCACACCATGATAGAACAAGCGTATGTATTATATCACATATAAGAAGAACAAGGGGGAACATGCATATACAAGATCATCAAATACAAGTAAAAGAAGATACAATAAATACATAGATGACAAGTCAATATGGCAATACAACACAACCTAACACAATAATGTAAGTTCAATGTATGTGATGATGATGATGATGATGATGATGATGATGATGATGATGCACAAGGTCATCCCACAACCTCCAAGATCATAGCACAATCCCCATATAAATTTATGGAGGCAAGCCTCCAAACACAAGGCCCATGGAGGGTTCGTCAACCAGTATACAATCCACATATCTCATATCTCCTTTCCGGCACATCCCTCAAAAAAGTTTTTATAAGATGTTATAATATCTTCCCTCTAGCACATCCCTCGAAGAGGGTTTTAAAAAGGTGTTGTCAATATTTCTCAGATGTTGCCATGGTGATGCCAATATTTCATGAACAATCAATCACAATGATATTTTAACAATCAACCACAATGATATATTTCCACAACCATGTGAGCCAATATTCACTCATTATTTCAGTTTCAACCACTAATTTTCACATGTCTCATATGCCAATAAAGTATGAATATAATGACAATACACCAATGGTACCATATTAAGCATCTTAACAACACTATACAATTATTCACATGTATTCAAGGCTATTAATATAATATAGGACCCAACATAGTCACACATATCACATAATAACTCAATTTCGATAATTACATCACATATAGGCCCCCATACTGGCACAATACACAAATAGTCATTTTTCATGATTATTTTTCACCCTTAACATGAATTTGTATCATCATTTACTACCCAGCCTAGTTCAAAAGAGTTAAGCCATAATCTACCTCAAAAGCCGAAATTGGTCCGCTACACTTCGAACCTACAACCTTAATTTTCATGAACAATCTTGAAATCCACTAAAAATATCAAATAAGGAATCTATGCATCAAAACAAAACCAACAACATCCATATTAACTACTTTTGGTTCGGGGTCAAAACGGACCTCGCGAATGGATTTTTGAAAAAGAAGAGAAAAATTAGAACTTTACTTGAAAAAAAATGTTTCCTATTTTTTTAGAAATCTACAGCTAATAACTCAAGTCAAATCGAGTCAAAAATGAGGTTCAAATTGAAGAAAACCCATTTTAAGCTTTACCGGATAAAATCTTTGAAATTCGAGTTAAAATCAAGAATCAGGTTGTTTTGAAGGTTAAATTGATGAAAAACTAGTAATTATAAGATAAAACATTATTCAAGTGAAAATGAGTGAAATTTGAGTTTAAAATCATGTCCTAAGCTTTTTGGAGTTTTGAGAAATTTATCAAGAAATTACTAAGAAAATGGTGAATTCTTACCTTAAATCCGTAATAAAATCAAAAAATATATGTTAATCTAGCTTCCCAAGCTCCCACAAGATTCTCCTTTAAGATCCCACACTATTTTAGGGTTTAACTCTCAAGAAACAAGATGAAAAATAAAAAAAATAAGCCCAAAAACTGTTATATATAGTGCAGATTTTCTGCACTAACGCAAGGAAAAAACTAGGGTTTATTTCTTTTTGGTTCAATGTGAACTTCGATTGAGATTCATTCGAAGTCTGATATAAGAAAATAAACTATGCAACCATACTAAATTCAACATTCCGAACAACATTGACGAAGTCGAATATTTGAAAAAACATCATTTTCAAAAAGTTGACCCCCGAAATCTAAAATTGCAACTTTCCAAACCAAGGATCAAAATGAGATTTAAAAGCCATAAGATCACACCAATCATGCTAACACCCTAAAATCAACATTTTGGATTTGTTGGTGAATTCTAACTTTCCATCAGAGATCATTTTGACCAAATGTGGGTCCCACACCCATATTTTTAATTTTTTGACTTTCCGACCAATAGGTCGAAATGAGCTGGGGTGCATTGGAACCTGAACCAAAGATCTACCTAGCCTAAAATCGATATTTCGGAGCTGCTGGCGCAGTCCGTTCGTCCATCCGATGCCCGGATCAAAATATATCTACATAAGTCCAAAACAAGGCTTTCGAAGTCATCAAAAACCACAATATCGCATAAATGATACCAAAATGCATCGAAAATCATGTCAATCACTCCCACACCCTAGAAATATCATAATGCAACTATGGGAGAGGTAAAATAGTCAAATCACATATTTCACATATTTCATTAAATTTTTAGGTCGTTACATCATCCACCACTAAAAATCTAGTTCATCCTCGAACTAACGCAAAGAAATACCTGAATCAATGAAGATTTGAGGATAAGAACTACGCATACCAGAATCAAACTCCCAAGTATCCTTATCTATAGGTCGATGCCGCCACTTAACCTCAACCACAAGGATAACTCTAGAGCTCAATGCCTAACATCTCTAGCCAAAATGGAGATCGTCTCCACAACAAACGACAATTGCTAATGTAACTAAACTGACTCCCAGTGAATAATATGAGATTCATCAGGAATATAGCCACGAAGCATAGTAAGATGAAAAATGGATGAACAGCTGATAGATCACGGGGTAAATCCAACTCATAAGCCACATCCCCAAAAGTTCGAAGAATCTCAAATAGACCAATATACCAAGGGCTAAGCTTGCCCTCCTTCCCAAAACTCATCACACCCTTCATGGGTGAAACTCAAAGGAAAACACGATCACCAACACCAAATCTCAAGGTACGAAGTCTACGATCAGCATAGCACTTCTGCCTACTCTAAGCCGCTCTAAGTCTACCCTAAATTACCCGGACTCTATCCAAAGACTCACGAAGTAAGTCTGTACCTCGAGGTATCACCTATAAAACATTGAATCAATCTACTAGGGAGCGACAACTTCTACCATACAACACCTAAAAGGATCCATATCAATACTGGAACGGTAGCTATTATTATATGCAAACTCTGCTAAAGCCAAAAGCTGCTCCCACTGGCCACCAAAATCCATCAAGAATGCACGGAGTATCCTCAAACACCAAAACCCTCTAAAATCCACGAAGGCAACGCCACACTCTTAGATTGACACAAAAGGAACTCAAGCTACCTCAAGCACCAACCTTTCCAAGCCAAATTGTCAACCCTAGTGATTCCACTCTCAAGGCTAACCCAAATTTCAATTATGGCTTTTCCAAGCCCTATACTAAAAGAGATACACTCTCAAAGATAGAAGAAATCTTCAATATTCATTAAAATGTAAATGAAAAATAAGCCTAAGGAGTCTATTTATAGCTTATTACTTAAAAAACCAAAATACCCTTAATGAAAAGGGGCTCCTATGGAGTGTAAAGAAAAGGCACAAAAAGACCACTACACCGCTAATGAAGGAGCGGTCATGGAGTGTTTGATGTGGTCTTCTTCACATTCAACATATGCCTTACCTTGTGTCTTTTTTCTCTTCACAATTATTCTTCAACACTTGGAGCTCTCGAGCATCTCATCAAGGCAAGCTTCCAAGTAACCTTCCATACACGGGACTATTCTATTGTGGGCTCAAAATAGGTCCCCCATACGTGTTCTTATGCCCTCAAAATGACCATAGTCGAGTTATTCTTGTGTTTTCCTCACATGATGTTATCAAAATCTATTATGGCCATTTGGCTCATATCATCCTCCCCTTCTTGAAAGGATTTGACCTCGAATCCATACCTTGCAAAATCAAACAAAGGACAAACAAGCACAACATCCTTATGGCATAAGGGTTAGGGTTATAGAAACAAATAACATCATTCCAAGGTGGTTCATACTTGAAATATAACCAAGGATCCTTCGTATTAAACATTAGAAATCTATGCAAGAATGCACAAAGAAATTGGTTAAGGAATTGATAATGCTCAAACTACACCTCTCTAATAAGAATGTAAGAGATCGTTGTCAATATAAAACCCAACTAGGTTAGGGTCAAATCCCACAGGGAATATGGTATGAATGTAAGTTGTTTGCGATTTAATCAACTGATAGTTGGATATTTCCAAAAAAAAGGGGGTTTTAGTTTAACAAGTAATTGTTGATTACTTTAGATTCAGTTTTCGTAATCAAGAGTTTATGAAAAAAAATAGAATTATGTTCACTAGGACTTTTGGTACTTGACAGATGCTACTAGCGGTTCAAGATTCTCATGATAGGTAGGTCAACAAGTTATCTTTATCGAAGTTATGCCTACATATCTCTCGACCTACCTAAGCATTTAATTACCTAATCCTCTCAGACTTAGGAAATTTATATTCATTGCCTAGATTTTATCCCAGGTTAACAACCTTGTTACAGCGCTGATTATTAAACAGAGTATTTCCAAGTCCCTGTTGATAATTCATTTCCTAATATATTTGATTTCTTTCTCAAGCAAATCAAAGCAGGTGGTATCTGTTATTTGAAACCAACAGACAGTAATTAAAACATCAAAATCATCAAGGAGTCCTACCACCTTTCGAATCTTGAACACTCAACACCTTCTCAAAACGTAACCCTAGATCCCATAATTTAAGTTAAAGAAATTTTGCCGCTCATGATGTAATAATTGAAACACCTAGATGAATTCATGCTTTGAAAGATAAACTTACCACAAAATGAATAGAAACTAGAGATTCTCAGATTAACTCACAAAGAAAATTCCAAAATAATAAATAGAATCTCTTCAAAGTAATTGCTTTCTCAAGCCAAGAAGTTAAAGAGAGAAAAAAAAATCAAAGTATATTGCTCAAAATTCAAGGTCCGGAACTCCTAAGAAAACCCTAAACAAGGTTTTAAATAGTTCACCCTAATTATGAAAACAAAATAATAAAATTCAAAAATTCTTCGGATTAGGTGACGTCATTTGTGATAGCCTATCAGGAGGATGATGACTTATCACAAATATCGTCAGCTTCCTTTATGTTTTTGGTGTTTGCTGCCTACCACTGACGACAAAAAGTGACACCTTATCAGCTCCTCGATGACCTATCACAAAATGTCGTCAAGTTTCTTCTTCAGTTCTCATGTGCTGCCTTAGGTTGACGGCATTCTAGATGGCTTATCAGATCCTTGATGAACTATCACAAAATGTCATCACAGCTTTTAATCTTAGGCCAATTCTCTGTGTATGACTGACGATGAATCTGATAGCTTATCAAAAGGCTGACGACTTATCAGAAATATCGTCAGCCACACTTTTGCCTCTATCTACTTCTGATTTCAAATCCTTTGCTTCCAATCTTGTTGGTTCTCTATCATATTAGCTTCTACTACAAAATCAAATATAAACCAATCAAAAAAGACAAAATTTGCTTAAGACTTCACAATTATTCGTAGTTAAAAACCTCAAATGTGTTAGCATTAGCTCACACATCAACACCCTCAGCTAAAAATAATTGTTTGTCCTCAAGAAACTCAACACAGCTAAGAGAATACAAGGCACATTTGGCAGTCAATCATCCATATTATCTCAAAACACTTTCACCATCTCCTAGGTAACTCATTTCAAGTACAACAAAGAACACCATTGCAACACACAAATATCAGTCTACGGTATTAATTCAGCTACATTAACCATGCATATACCAGTATTACACTCTCCAAACAAGTTAGTACTTAGTAACATATCTGGTGTGCCCTCACAGCAAAGAAATCCACCTCATCATCTCAGTATTTATATATCTAACCATGGGGATAATAAAAATGCTCACTCTTAGAACAAAGTTCCAATCCGTGTATGCCAAGTACCATAGGCTTGCCCTTATTTTCATTACCCCGATCTTCAGATAGGTCAGCTAGGATCACTATAGGGCTTCTCTTAGGCTTGTAATGTAGGCTAGGGATGGTATGATACTTGATGGTATTTAAAGTGACTAAGCCTCCTTGACACTACACTAGCTTTTTGAGGTTTCACTCGTTAACCTTTTCCGCTCTTCTCTTTTCTTGATCACGCTTATTTAGGATGGGTGCAGTCTTTTCTCAATTACTTAATCTTTTTCACAATTTTTCTTTTTCTTTCTCTTTTTCTTTGCACCCAGCTTTTTATTCTTTTCTTTTATGCTACATTTCTTCATACTTATTTTATATCACACATCCCTATGATAGCCACCCTCAACTTAGGCCATTTTCCTAAGTCAAGGTGCAAAGTGTCCAAGGAAGACCAGGGTCAAAACAGGTTCATTGTGATCTAAATGGGAAGGTGATTGGTGTCATAAAAAGAAATAGGATAATTAGGCTAAAAACAGGGATCAAGAGATATTATACTCATAGAGAAGGTCATTTAGGCTAAAGTGAGCTAATATTTAAATGGCCTATGATCCTTTCCTAACCCCTATCCTTCAACCTAGGTAAGACTAACCGGGCAAGTTCTAGTTTTAGCACACCGAGGGAACTAAGTAGTTGCTCACACACACATGGAACACAAGTATATCACAAGCTACAACTCATTCAGTTCATGCCACTGTTTAGCAATGATTATTATATTACTAGAACTAATGTTATACAAAAATGCACGGTGGTCACACTTAAATGCAAAAGTAGTCGACCACTTGAAGAGGTGTACAAAAATCACAAAAATAATTCAACTGCATCAAGTACAAGTATTTCTCCTAGTTGACAACAAAATTTTACAACAATAAATTTACCCTACACCCTCAACTTAAAATCAAAGAAAATCTGAACTTAGGTTACAGTATACCTAGAATGGATCAATCTCGGGGTTCATGGGTTCCTGACCCTGCTGCTGCATCTCCATCAGGAGCCTTAAACTATTCTGGTGTTGCTGGTCTATCAGTCTCTGAAGGCCTACTGGTGGAGGCACCTACTGCTCTCGCTCGGATGGCTGCCTCCCATCTCTCATTGTTCGCTAAAGCTCAATCCTTGCCTTCTTCATCTCCTCCTTTTCAGACTTCTTTCTTGCCCTGTTCTCTACTTTTCTTTCTTCATCACTGTTGGGCCTCTCTTTTTTTTCTTTTTCTTTTTTCTCACCTTTCTTTTTCTTTTTCTTCACTGGCTCCTTTGTGACATCAAGCATCGGGATTTCTTCCTTAAACTCCTCAGCTACCGGGTCTACTGATACCATAAAGTGGTGATGTTGTAGCTTTCCAACATTTGCTTTTACTTTATCTAGGTCTGATCTGAATGATGCCATCTCTAGAGCAGACCTCTCTCTCAACTGTACATTGACGCAGTTCTCTAATTCATTAATCCATCTCCGTAGAGCCTTGTAAGGCTTGAGTGCATCCTTAACCCTCTTGTCCACTGCATCTGCAAATTGCTTGGTAAAGAGTTTAAGCTGGGCCTCGCACCACTTGGACGGTTTTGCTACTCTTCTAAAATTCATAAGGTTGAAGGCAAATTCTGTTGTAGGCACTGTAGTTAGAGGAATTTTCATAGTTCTGGGCACTGATGATTCTGCCATTTTTGCGGATATTAGAGGTACAGCTTCAAAATCAAGCATCTCTGCATTAGGCACTAAAATAGTACATGTGACCAGTGGGTCAGTGGGAATCTCTGCGCCCCTATCAAACATTAGCCTCGGCTGATTTTTCTTATTTTTGATAGTATTATGGGTCTTCTTAGCAAGGAGTTCATCTTCTATCCCCACAATCTTTGGCACATTTGCTGCCCTGCACAACCTTTTAATTAAACAAGGGAAGGGATATGCTGTATCAAACCTCGAGACACAAATTTTTATCTCTTCGTCAATAATCTCTCTAAAATTTAATTTAAGGTTAGCGACAAGACTTATGACTAATATTGCTCTGTCATCCCTGAGGATATTATCACTATCTGTGGGCATCAACCACGTACGTACAATACTCCACCAAAATCTTGCCTCTGAAGGTAGGGAGGCCTTGAAGATCCTTTCACTCACATTTGTTAGCCGTTCCGATTCTCCATCGGCTATGAGTGTGGCTAACCAATTCTGTTGATTTTCCCGATGCTTCAACAGGCATATAAAGTAGATGAAGTGGCCTAAAAGTGAATTTTAGGCCATGAAGGAACCTGTTGATTGTTCCTTCAGAAACATCCACCATTACACCCTGCACCAAAACTTTATCTAACAAAGGTTGGTCAGCTACTTTCTCTCCTTCTCTACACATGTTTTCCAAGCGAGCTTGGTAGTTTGGATAAAACTCCCTAGCTAGTGTAGGGTAAAATGAATTTCCCCCTCGTGTAGTCCATCCCAAATCATAGCTATAAAATTTCTGCTCCATATTCGGGTACCTGCTCAACCCCTTAGTGATGATTCTTTTCTACTCAAAGATTGGCCTCTTGATAGCTCTTCTGTTGGTTCTGCGAAGCCCATCAAAGAATATTTTCTGAGCTTTAGGAATCTTCCATCTAGTGCCATCTCAGACTTCAGGATTCTTGCATTTGACCATAGTTCCCCAAATCGGAGAGTTTTCTTCATCTTGTGGCTCAGCAGAAGGTGACTCTATTGATGGTCCCTTATATTCAGGTTGCCCAGACTCATGTTCGTCAGACTCAGTCTGATCTGAATCATGCTCTTTAGATGCAACATGTTTAGACTCTTGTTACTCAGAGGCCAACTGCTCAGAAGTTGTATGCTTGGATGTTGTTAGCTTAGTGCTACTTTCTTCACTCTCCTCCACCTCAGCTGGTAGGGGTAGTGGAGTCTTTTTAGAGCTTTGCTTCTTTTTTTGCTTCCTGAGCAGAGACTCTTCCTCTTTAGAATTAAACTTTTCATTGAAGAGTCTCCGAGATACACTTTCCTTGGTCACTTTCTTTATGGATTTTGAGTTCTTTTCTTTGGGTGCCATTTCAAGACCTGTAGCAAGAGAAAAATCGTTAGTCGACCCTCAAGAGTACAAACACAAATGCATCGATCATTAAAATTCCACACCCCTTGAAAGTGTTTAGTAATACTTCAGGTCCCAAATTACTTCAGGTCCCAGGTATGACAAAATTTCATGATAAGACGTCACAGTTATGATAGCTTATCACGAATGTGGTCAGCCTTAAATAGAACCCATGAGATTTTATCAACTTCTGATGATATTTCTGATAAGCTGTCATAAACGTGATAGCTTATCACAAATGTCGTCAGCTCTGAACAAAATCCACAACATTTTTAGCAACCTTTGACGACATTTCTGATAAGCAGTCAAAGTTGTGATAGCTTATCATGAATGCCGTCAGCTCTTATCAAAAACCCCAACTTTACTTTAACTTAATTTTTGGTCCCATTTTTTCTTAAAATCCACTCGAATTTCGTTTTTGAGCTGAACTTTTAAGCCTTAGGCTTGCGCAGCAAACCCTAGTTTCAATTTTTAGCCCTTTTTGCAAGTTGAACTTGGTTCAAGCCTCTTGGGAACTTAATTTTACCTCAGCTTACCACTCACCAATTGAAAAGAAAGGTCAGGTTTTGAGAATACCTGATGGAGACCTTCTCTTTGATTACACGTGCAAGAAGAAGTAAAGAGAGTTTTTCGATTTTGATTGCAAGCCCCCCACATACAAGGAAGCTTTCTTCTTGTTTTACTTGGAAAGAGTTTAAAGAAGGGAAGAAAATATTCTAAGTATGAAAGGAAAATAACTTAAAGGAATTAAAAACTAAGAGGAAAGGTGGAAGGCCAAGCTGTGGGCCGGGTCGGGTCTTTTTAATTTGGCTCACAGTTTTATCTAATGTTGGGCTTTTGCTGATGACATTTCTGATAAGCCATTACAATTGTGATTGCTTAGCACAAATGTTGTAATCCTTGACAGAACCTTCTTCAGAGCTGAGGTCTCTGACGACAAATCTAAAAGCTTATCACAATCGTGACAACCCATCAAAAATATCGTCAGGGGCACTTGGATGAATACGTCGATTCCAACTTCTTTGAACTATAACCTAACTACAAAAATAAATAATTTATTAGAGTAAAAAAATTTTAGGTTGCCTCCCAATAGCGCCTGATTTAATGTCGCGGCATGACTTGGTTATCTTGACTACTCAGACTTCGTCAAGACAACCTGTTGATACCCCTTTACTATCCCAATCATGAATCATGACAATCTTGGTTGAATCAACTATTATGCCTTCCTTAGTCACCCATGACCCGAGAAAGAAACAGACTCCAACCAAAACTCGCACTTAGAGAACTTAGCATACAACTTCTCATCCCTTAATCTTTAAAGCACAATATGTAAATGCTTCTCATACCCAACCTCACTCTTGGAATACACCAAGATATCATCTATAAATACGATAACAAAGGAGTTGAGATACGATTGAAATACCTGGTTCATCAACTCCATGAATGCGATAGAGGCATTGGTCAATCGAAAGGATATGACAAGAGCTTACAATGACTATATCAAGTCTGAAAAGCTATTTTCAGAATATCTGAAGCTCTAATCCTCAACTAGTGATAACCCAACCTCAAATCAATCTTCAAAAACACCACAGCATTCTGAAGCTGATCAAATAAATCATTGATCCGAGGAAGAGGCTACTTATTCTTAACCATCACCTTATTCAACTGTCGATAATCAATACATATCCGCATAGACCCATCTTTTTTTCTTCACAAACAAGACAGGCCATCTTATAATAAGGAATGGAAATGGGCTTGGTGCTTGACTCAACATCAATTTATGAGCCTGAACATAAGATATAATTCTCTTAGGACCCAAATGAAGTGCACCCTTTCAACCTATGCTTGGCACACCCAGCGAAGCTAAAGTCATAATCTTATCAAAATAATTTAAGAAAAAATGATAAGGAGCCAACCAATCAATACCAAAATAACATCAAAATTGACCATATCTAAAACAAGCAAATCTACCACAGTCTCATGCCTAACAGAAGTCACAACACAAAATCTATACACTTGATCCACCATTAAAGAATCACTTACAGGGGTAGATACATGAATAGGCATGGTAAGAGATTCACTAACATAATCAAAACCCAAAGCAAAATATACAGACACATAAAAGAAAGTCAAATTAGGATCAAATAATACATATGCAGGTCTGAAATAAAGGGGGACGATACCTGTGCTCACAATATCAGAAGCCTTTATCTCTGGTCTGGTTGGTATAGCATAACACTATACAAGACTACCAACTGGCTGAGTAGCCCCACGACCACCAAGCTAGGCTCTACCATCTCTACCTCTTGCACCTTTGGTAGAACCCCTACCTCTCACAGCTAAAACAAAAGTAACTCTAAACACACGGTGAGAACAATCCTTGGCCACATGGCCAATCTCATCACACACATAGCAACTTCTACTTCCAGTCTCAACAAGAGAAAATACAACTGAGCCCAAACGGCCACCCTGAACTGCTGAACTAGAAGATCCACCACCTAAACTCTATAAAGTCACTTGCATTGGCCTACCATATTATCTACGAGAACCTCTAAAATCTCTTCCTCAAGCGGTCTGACTCCTAAACTAACCAAAATGGTGCACCCTCTTGGTGCCTCCATGAGATGCACTAATAATACCCTCTATCATCTTAACATAGTCCACTATACTCTAGAAAGAAACCCCAAACATAACCATATGAGATGTAGCCAACTAAAGAGAAATATCCAAACCCTTCACAAATTTTCAAACCTTCTCAAACTCGATGGAAATGCTATCATAGAAATATCTAGACAAGGTATGAAAGCATGCCTTACACTCAGCAACTGTCATAGAACCCTGCTCCAAATGATCAAACTCATCCCATATACGATCTCTAAAACTGAAAGGCACAAATCTCTCTAGAAAGGCATCAACAAACTAATCTCATGACAACTCAGGAGCATCAACCAATAAATAATATCCACCAATCTCTTGCAGCATCTCTCAACTAATAGTAGCATAAGCCACACCATTCATACAGAAAGAGAGAAACACAAATCAGAATACAAGGTATGAAATAACTTCGTACGATAAAGAATAAAATTAGGGATTTTCCTTAAAATATCCTATAGCCTCTCAAAGATAGATATGGACATCTACGTACCGATCCGTGAGACTCTATTAGATATCTCGTTCTAACACCATTGAGACCAATGAAACCTGGATGCTCTGATACCAATTTGTCATGAATCAAAAATGGAGGTCATGATGGCACTTGTCGCAGTGTACCTTGACAAGTAAGCCTATCACCCAAATCAATACAAAAAAAGAAAAAGACAAAAATATCTCAAGGTAAGGCTTCTAAAATAAAGCTGAACCATATAAGTAATCATAACAATGCAAAAAAAACTTATCCAAAATACCAATCATGCCCAAAACCAGGTGTCAATGGTGTAAACACTACTAATACAATCTAAGAGTCAAATACATCAGAAAAATAACCACAAAACAATAATATCTGTCTCCAAATACTACTAAAAACATAACTACTGCAAAAAGTTAGAGGTGAACTTCGAACGTATAAAAGTCGAACCGTTACCTTGAAAGCTCCAACAATCACTCGAGTCAATCGAGCTGAGGCGCATTCGAGCTAGGACCTGCACTAAAAGGGCGCAGTAGGCATGAGTATGGTCAACTTGTACTCAGTAGGTATCATAGGTCGACCAAGCAAAGTAGTAAATAAAGCATACAAGATATACACTAAGGGCTCATCACCTCAAATAGAAAATGTCCCACACCACTTGCACTTACAATTCTAATATATCTCACATATATTACAACATCGCACCAAGATAGAACAAAATACATATTATATCATATATAAGAAGAACAAGGGGAAACATGCATATACAAGATTATCAAATACAAGTAAAAGAAGATACGATAAATATATAAATAACAAGTCAATATGGCAACACAACATAACCTAATACAATAAAGTAAGTGCAATGTATATGATGATGATGATGATGCACGAGGTCATTACACAACCTCTAAGATCATCGTATGATTCCCGTATATACCTATAAAGGCAAGACTCCCCATGCAAGACCCATGGGGGGTTCGACAACCCATATACAATCCACATATCTCATATCCTTTCTGGAACATCCCTCAAAAATGGTTTTATAAGGTGTTACAATATCTCCTCTCTGGCACATCCCTCAGGGAGGGTTTTAAAAAGGTGTTGTTAGTGTTTTTTAGATGTTGCCACAATGGTACCAATATTTCATGAATGAGTATGATATGAGGATGTAATGCTCATAACCAATCACAATGAGTATTTACCCAATCAACCACAATGATATATTTTTACAACCGTGAGCCAATATCCACTCATTATTTCAGTTTCATCCATGAATTTCCATATGTCTCATATGCCAATAACTTATGAATATAATCAAAATACACCAATGGTACCATATTAAGCATTTTAATAACACAATACAATTATTCACATGTATTCAAGGCTATTAATATAATATAAGACCCCACACGGTCACACATATCATATAATAACTCAATTTTGATAACTACATTACATATAGGCCCCTAAATGGGCACAACACATAAATAGTCATTTTTCATAATTAGTTCCCACTCTTAACATGCATTTTATATCATCATTTGATACCTAATCTAGTCCGAAAGAGTTGAGCCATAACCTACATCAAAAGTCAAAATCGGTCTGCTACACTTCAAACCTACGACCTTAATTTTCACGTACAATATCTAACTCCACTAGAAACATCAAATATGGAATCCGCATGTCAAAACAAAACCAACGACATCCATATTGACTACTTTTAGTTCGGAGTCAAAACAGACCTCGGAACGGATTTTTAAAAAGAAGGTCAAAATTAGAACTTTATTTCATAAACATGTTTCCCATATTTTTAGGAATATACAAATGAAAACCCAAGTCAAATCGATTAAAAAATGAAATTCAAATTAAAGAAAAACCATTTTTAAGATTTATCGGGTAAAATCTTTGAAATCCGGGTTACAATCAAGAATCAGAGTTGTTTTGAAGATTAAATTGATGAAAAACTAGTAATTATAAGATTACAACATTATTCAAGTGACAAGGAGTGAAATTGGGGTTTAAAATCAATCCCTAAAATTTTTGGAGTTTTGAGAAATTTATCAAGAAATTACTAAAAAAATTGTAAATTTTTACCTTAAATCTGTAATAAAATCAAGAAATATATGTTAATCTATCTCCCACAAGCTTCACCTTTAAACTCCCACACTATTTTAGGGTTTAACTCTCAAGAGACAAAATGATAAATGAGAAAAATAAGCCCAAAAATTGCTATATATAGTAGAGATTTTCTGCACTAACGAAAGGAAAAAGCTGGGGGGGGGAGGGGTCTGATATAAGCAAACAAACTATGCAACCACACTAAATTCAGTATTTTAAACGCGTTGGCGAAGTCAGGTTTTTGAAAAAATATCATTTTCAAAAAGTTGACCCCTGAAACCTGAAATTGCAACTTTCCAAATCGAGGATTAAAATGAGATTTAAAAGCTGTAAAATCACACCAAACATGCTAACACCCTAAAATCGACATTTCAAATCTGCTGGCGAATTTGGATTTTTCATCTGAGATTGTTTCGGCCAAATATGGGTCCCACACTCATATTTCTAATTTTTCAACTTTTTGATCAATAGGTCAAAATGAGCTCGGATGCATTGGGACTCGAACCAAAGGTCTATCCAATCTAAAATTGATATTTCAGAGCTACTGGCATAGTCTGTTTGGTCATCGAATGCACGAATCAAAAGATATCCACATAAGTCCAAAATAAGGCTCTCAAAGCCATCAAAAACCACAATATCGCATAAATGATACCAAAATGCATTGAAAATCATTTCAATCACTCCCACACTCCTGAAATACCATAATGTAATTATGGAGTGGGGTGAAATAGTTAAATCACACAAAATCATAAATTTCACATATTTCATCAAATTTTTTAGCTCATTACATACTATCTGGAGGAATGAAATTCTTCATAATATTGATATTGTAGTAAGTCTCAAAAGAAACTTATTAAGTTTCAAAGACATTGTCAAAAATAAACTATACTGAGACTACAAATAATGGAAAGATGTTGTATTTGTTGTTTCAGGTATACAAAATCTGTAGGTTTGTACAACAAACTTCAACACAAGTTCAAGAATAATTATTCAAGAACAACTAGAAGTTTCAACAACTTCAACACAAGAACAAAATTGATCTTTCACTAGAAGTGTGTTTCTATTAAGAAATAAGATGAAACAAAAATTAAAGTCAAGTCCTCCAAATTCACAGAGTGTCCTTAAGGAAATAATTTCCTGCAAGTACCCGAGGTTGCAGGTTTTTCCTATCAAGATAAAATAGATTATAATCCGACAGTAGTGGTACCTTAAACTATCGAATTCTTCAAACTCACTTGACGGAAGATGATTACACAGAATTTTTAGAAAACCAGAAGTGTTTTTAGCTGTCAAAAATCATTTGAATACCTGAGAAATACGTCAAGTATTTATAGCCATAAGGTGTCCCTTCGGAAAGAAAGCATTGGTTCAGTAAATAGATACCTTTTTTGTAGAGTCACATCACCTGCGCTCAGTCTTTGCTGGAACTGTGCCTGACCTAAGGTCGCAGGTGACATTGTGCAATTTCCAGTAGCTTCTGTGCTACCCTGTGTTGTACCTGCACTGTACCTGCATCCGCAGGTTTCCTGGTGCACGCTCAGATCACCTATCAGCAAAAAATAGCATGCCTTTTGCATTGAAAGGTTGCATCTCTTCGAGGTGCATTTTACATAGCGTCCGAAATGATCCCGCATATGGAGAAAAACATTTTATTGGATTCTTTGGATTAAATTTCACTTTTTTTTCAAGTATCAAATAAAATTTATCTAAAAAATTAATATCATCGATCATTCTCCAAATTCAAATCCAAAGCCAAAGTTGAGCCGAGCCAAGCGAGCGACGACGACGAGCGAGGCACCTCTTTGTTCTTGCCTCACTATCCAAGTGGAGATATGTTTCTCAATATAAACACATGAAAGTTTCTTTCTCCCACCAATGTGGGAGAATTTAGTAGACTTTCCACATTTTGAGCACACTTTTCATTTTAGTATGAACTCAATTTCTCTCTATTTTTCATTTTCACATTCAACTTGAACCCAACAGTATTTCATATTACTACAAACGGCATGAATTTAAAAGAAACTTATTAAGTTTCAAGGACATTGCCAAAAATAAATTATATTGAGACTATAAATAATGAATGTATTTTCATATTACTACAATCGGTGCAGGTTATAAATTTTACGTAAAAGGTTATCCACATGTTTTCTCTTATTTGTAATATACAAATATCAGCATGATGACAGAATCACATGTAATAGTAAATTAAAAATTTATTGAAATAAAAATCAGTTGGCATGACGGTCGACCATCCCGGTTCAAATGTGATATAAAAATAATTGAAAATTCATGTGGTTATATATTGAAGAAATGAAAAATTCTTCACGGATTCTCGTGTTGCTCGTTCTCACAAAGAATTGATCACTGTTGTTATTCTTGTTATATAATATCGATATTATATGACATGTATATGTGATAAATATCATTTATTAGAGATAATAGTTAGTAGTCAAATTGGATTTGAAGACCAAAGTTACTTGTTCAATTTGGATTTGAATATCTTCAAGTTTATCAACCTTAAGGAGTAAGTTTTGTGGTCTATATATAGCCATCCTTTTGAACATTTTTATACATTGAAAATAGTAAAACAAAAGTACTACTAAAATTTTGTAAAATTCTCTCATTTTTTTAAATTTGATATTAATAGTTTATCTTTACTTTATAACAATTCTCTATATAATTGGAATATGTATGCTTGAACTTGTCCATATGTGAGTGCAAGTTGTCAAGAGGACTATGACATATTGGCATTTCTTGTTTTTGATTAATAAATTACAAGGTGACAATTCTATCCAATGATACTTTTCCCATTTCTAGTCCCTTGGTTGTTTAATGTCCTTCAATCTGTGACGGGGAGGAAATTTTCACTAAAATATTTAAAAATATGAAGAAGCAAATATAGAGATTTAACATCTACTGTGTATATGCAAGAAAAAATAATTTTAATCTTGAATACATTGCGTGTAGTTTTCCGCTGAAAGGTTGATCCCCTTCCTCCGGCCACCAGGCTAGCGGCTACGCCTCTACCTCCAACTATGTTAATTTTCTCTTTGTTAAAAGCTTTCACACATTTGCTATCGAAAAATATATTATTAAATCGAGTTCATCTACAAGGAATGCTAGATAGTCATTTCATATTATTAAATATATTTAAATTTTATTGAGGTCTTATTATTCTCTAAATTTATTTTTTTCTATATTTTTGTGCTTTTTTTTGTGTTAATGTGGCTGTCAAGTAGCATAATATTATTAATAGTTGTGCCAAGTCTTAAGTCTTCACTAATTTACTTTGTAGTTACTTCTATATATGATTGAAAAGTCTTCAACATTTGAGTCATAGCACCAGTCTTTACTCTAGTCTCCTTATATGTTCATATCAAATTTTATATCAATTTCATAAGACTTTACATATTAACTATATCCTCATATATTATTTAATCCTACCGTTTCATTTCGTTTGACGTGGACCTATTTAATTGGACATCAACTTAATAAAAAAGATAATTTTTAAAAAAAAATTGTAATATTAAGTTTTTGACGTGTCTTCTTAAACATGTTATAACATTTGTATGCTATAAAGATATGCTATTAAACTTAAACAAAAAGTTTTACTTAAATATTTTAAATTTACTAAAATACCCTCTTTTTTAACGAGTTATATTTAAAAAAAATAGAATCACATAAAATAGAATGGATATGATAGTTCTTTTGTAATTCATGAGTCGAGGGTTTTTCAGAAATAATCTCTCTACCTCCAGAAAATAGAGATAAGATTTGCATACACTATCTTTTCGTGAGATCCTACTTGTCGAATTATACTTGTTGTTTGTTAGGGCATGAGGAGTTTTGATGATAGACATGTGAATGAAACACGTTGAAGAAGCTGGTCCATTCAAGGTGAAATAGTCTAGCTGGCACAAGAGTTTGGATGATATGATTATGTGTTCAAGAACAACTTAGATAACATTGACTACATCAGAAGCCGAGTTAGATCAGACTAGAAGTCTTGAAGAAGTCAAGTTGATCAAGGAGTTCAGTAAGAAGAGGATTTGAATTAACAGAATCCTATCAAAACTAGGAGAGGTAAGGCAGCAGCAAAAGGGAAAAGAATTAACTGATAGAGTTCTACTGAAGAAAGAATTGAACATCAAAAAGGACTCTATCACAGGTTGGCTTAAATACAGCAAACATGACTCAAAGCCAGTACTCACGCACGTACTGAAAAAGTCAATCAACAATCAGCATACATACTTGAAAAAGAACCAAGCCTCTTACTTAGCAGGTCATAAACTGTATAGTAGTTAGGTTCTAGTATTCTAATGAGTCATTGATTTTAGTCACAGTAATCTATAAATTGAGTTAGGAGTTGTTGTCTTCAAGTTTGGGAACTCGAAGACTTGGGAACACTTATCTTGGGAAGATTAGTATTTTTGTAGAAATAGGAGTTAGAAGTTTTAATTCCTAGGTTACAAGAAGTCTTGTAATTTTGTTGATTGTTGACTCTCAAGTATTTTAGTGAAGTAGGGTTAAATCTTGTAGAGGTACAGATCATGATTTTTTTACACATTTCTTGAGCCGGGTGTTTTTCACGTAAAAATACTGTGTTCAGTTTACTTCTGTGAACCACATTTACTTACTTGCTCCACAGATAGGCAATTAGTAGGACGCGTACTCTAACAAGTGGTATCAAAGAGAGGTTGTCTTAAATAAGGCTAGCACCTAAGAAAAGGATCAATATGATGAATTCCGCACCTCCTACTGGTCACAGTGAGGGTCAGTCAACCACTAGACCTCCACTCTTTGATGGTTCTCATTTTATCTAGTGGAAAGCAAGGATGGAGATGTTCATTCAAGGTGAAGACTATGAATTATGGGACAGGATTATTGATAGTCCCACTATTCCAATGAAGACTATTGATGGAGTACAAGTCAAGAAAGTAAGGATTGAATTTACTCCTGATGACCTGTTGGCTTTAAATAAAAATGCGAAGGCCAAAAACATCTTGGTGTGTGGTCTAGGACCAGCTAAATATAATAGGATATCCACCTGTACTACTGCTAAGCAAATTTGGGATACACTGGTAAATGCTCATGAAGGTACCTCCTAAGTAAGAAAATTTAGAATTGCTCTCCTGTTTACTGAATATGAGGCATTCAAAATAAAGGAAAATGAAACACTTCATGAGATGATGACAAGGCTTACTACTTTAACAAACGAGTTAAGTTCGTTAGGAAAAGTCATTTCTAAGGAAGAACAAGTTGAAAAGGTACTGAGGGTGTTATCTAAATCAAAATAGAATGTTAAGGTGACTGCAATTAGGGAGGCAAATAAAGAGCTTGAAGGGTTGACCCTGGATGAACTTGTATGAAACTTAAGGACCTATGAAATGAAAATTGATGGAATCAAAGAACAAGCAGCCCCTGAGAAGATCTTAGCTTTAAAATCTTCTGATAGTGATGATGAATTTGAACTTGATAAGGAGCAAGTTGCCTTTATAACCAAGAATTTTAGCAAGTTCTTTAGGAAGAAGAAGGGAACAGGTACCAAGAAGCGTTCAAATGATAATCAAAATAGATGCTACAAGTATGGAAAGACTGATCATCAAATCAGAGAATGTCCTCTGTGGGAAATAGAATGGAGAAAGGAAAGGGTTAAAAAGGAACAAAAAGAAAGGGACAAAAGAAAGAAAAAAAAAGAACATGCCATGATAGCTACATGGGGATCTGACTATGAGACAGCATTTATGGCTTTTGAAGACTCAGAAATTGAGGAAGAAGATAATTCTCCTGATGTAAGTTTACTTGAACTCAAAGGAAAACTGCATTTGTTTTCTAAAACTAGACTTGTTTCCTTAATGAGTGATTCAATTGACAGTCTCCAAGAATTAACTTCTGATAGGGATGAACTGTTCAACAACCTTACAAGTCTAAAATTTGATTTCATTGATCTGAAAGTTTGTAAACATTCTGTTGAAAAAGAAAACTGCACTCTCAAGAACCAAGTCACATTGCTAGAGTCTTCAAATAATGATCTTAAGTCTGAAGTTCTTAAATTAACACTCACTGAAAATGATAAAAAGGCTATGAGTAAAGAACAAGAAAAGGTTGAACTTGAGTTAACTAAGTACAAACAAGAATTTTATAATTTGACTGAAAAAATGAATAAGCTAAGTCAAGAAGTTGTCAAGTTAAAGTTGGATTTGGAAAGAGCTAATAGATGGACAAATTCTTCAAGAATTGTTCACCAGTTGAGTGAAAGAAATCATAATAAAAAAGCAGGTTTAGGTTTTTTTAAAAACTGCAAGATCTATGTTATATCTGTGGCAATCTTAGACATCCTACTACTGAATGTCCTGTGGCTACAACCAGCAGAATTAGAAGCCAGAATCTAGCAACAAACTTTTCTCAGACCAAAAATACAAGCACTAAAATTGGTCAGAGAAACAGGTCAGGTTAAGTGTTTCCTGCATAGACTAGAAGAAATTAAATTCATCCTTTTACCAATAAAATAGGGCCCAAGCTAGTCTGGGTTCCTAAATCTAACCATTGATTTCTCTTGCAGGAGATGATGAAGGGAACTAAAAAGCATTGGTACTTACATAGTACATGCTCAAGAATATGACTGGCGAAAAGAAAAAGTTCCTTTCACTCTCCAAAATAGATGGAGGAAGAGTTTCTTTTGGAAACGGAAAAAGGGGAATCATCAATGGAGTTGGGAAAATGACTTGAGTTGACTTGTCTAACAGCAATAGAAATTGATCCCCTCCTTTGGCACAGAAGACCTGGACATACAAGTCTAAAACGACTAAATATACTTTCTTCCAAAGACATGGTATTGGGGTTACCTAAAACCAAGTTTAATAAAGAAAAGTTATGTAGTGCATGTGTAAGGGGGAAGCAGGTAAGATATTCATTTAAGTCAAAGAATCATGTTAGTACTACCAAGTGTCTTGAACTGGTCCATATGTACTTGTGTGGACCAATGAGACAACAAAGCAGAGGTGGAAAAAGGTATGTTTTTGTATTTGTTGATGATTATTCCAGGTTCACCTGGACTTTGTTTCTGGCCTCTAAAAAAGATTCCTTTGATGTCTTTGAAATTTTCATCAAGAAAATGGAAAAGAAATTAGGCACTTCATTAGTTTCCATAAGGTCTGACCATGGAAGAGAATTTGAGAATACAAAATTTTTGAATTTCTGTTCATCACAAAGAATAGACCATAACTTCTCAGCTCCTATAACACCACAACAAAATGGAGTGGTGGAGAGAAAAAATAAAACCTTGGAAGATATGGCTAGAACAATGATGCTTGCAGCAAATGTTGCCAAAAACCTATGGGCTGAGGCAATGAGTACTACAGCATATATTATGAACAGGTCCATGATCAGACCAATGTTAGACAAGACTCCCTATGAGTTACTAAAAGGTAGAAAGCCTAAAATTTCTCACTTTAGAACTTTAGGCTGTAAATATTTCATACACAATAATGGTAAGGATAATCTTGAAAAACTTGATGCCAAAAGTGATGAGGGGATCTTCTTAGGTTATTCACCACATAGCCTATAGGGTTTTGAATAACAGATCTAACTGTGTTGAAGAAAGCATGCATGTGATGTTTGATGAATTCTGTGATAAGACTAACCTGCAGGAAGGAAGCGATACTGAGGAACAGGGAGCACAATATGTTCCAGTGACTGAAACAGTCAAACCTGGAGGCATTTTCATAGGGGGAACGGAAGCTGAAGGTACAGTGATAGGGGGAACTGAGCCATCAACTGACTCTCATCAAAACATCAGCAGTGATCCTAGCAGCTCACTTGGCTTGATCCCAAAAGGATTCAAATATCAAGGCTCACACCCCATTGAAAATGTACTTATAGATCTCAATTTTGGTATCACCACAAGATTTGGACTAAGAAGTATGCGTGCATTCAAGGCATTTCTATCAGAGATAGAGCCAAAGAAGGTAACTGAGGCATTACTTGATGTTGATTAGATCATAGCTATGTAGGATGAATTGAACTAATTTGAGAAAAGCAAAGTATGGCACTTAGTTCCTCTTCTAAAAGAAAGATCAGTAATTGGGACTAAGGGGGTGTATAGAAATAAAGTTGATGAGCATGGAACAATCACAAGAAATAAGGCAAGACTAGTGGTTCAAGGATAAAATCAAGAAGAAGGAATTGACTTTGATGAGACCTTTGCTCCTGTAGCCAGACTTGAAGCAATAAGACTACTTGTTACCTTTTCTTATTACATGGAGTTTATTTTGTATCAGATGGATATGAAGAGTGCATTTCTGAATGGCATTCTTAAGGAAGAAGTATATGTTAAGCAACCCCCAGGATTTGAAAGCAAGGAGTTTTCATACTATGTCTACAAGTTGGACAAAGCTTTGTATGGATTGAAACAAGCTCCAAGAGCTTGGTATGAAAGACTGTCCAAATTTCTATTGGAACATGGACATACCAGAGAAAAAATTGATAATACCCTTTTCTTGAAAACTAATAGGAAGGATTTGTTAGTTGTGTAGGTGTATATGGATGATATTATTTTTGGCTCAACAAATATGCTTATGACTCATGATTTTACCAAACTCATGAGTTGTGAATTTGAGATGAGCATGATGGGAGAGCTAAATTACTTTTTGGGCTAGCAAATAAAGCAGTCAGCCTCAGGAATAATGATTCACCAATAGATGTATATCAAAGAGCTTCTCAAGAAATTCTCTATGGAAGAGGCAAAAGAGATAAGTACTCCTATTGCTACTGCCACAAAGCTAGACTTGGATGAAATAGGTTCAGATGTAGAGCAAAAGATGTATTGAGGTATGATAGGATCATTATTGTACCTCACAGTAAGCAGGCCTGACATTGTGTTCAGTGTAGGGCTATGTGCAAGGTTTCAAGATAAGCCAAAAGAATCATATTTAAAATCTATAAAAAGAATCTTCAGATACTTAAAAGGAACCAGTGATCTTCGATTGTGGTATCCCAAAGGTAGTAACTTTAACTTGGTAGGATACTCTGATGCTGATTATGCAGGATATCTACTGGACAAGAAAAGTAATATAGGTATGACACACTTCTTGGGATCATGTTTGATTACTTGGTCCACAAAGAAGCAAAATTCAGTAGCCTTGTCTACTGCTGAGGCTGAATACGTTACTGCTGGGTCATGTTGTGCCCAGTTGTTGTGATCAAACAATAACTCATGGATTTGGGGGTAGATGTAGGTTGTGTTCCCATTTTTTGTGATAACACAAGTGCCATAAACATAGCCAAAAACCCTGTCCAACAAAAGAGAACTAAGCATATTGATATTCGCCATTACTTCCTTAGAGATAATGTTGAAAAAGGAAATATATCAATTATGTTTTGTTCAACTGAGGAACAAATTACTGACATATTTACTAAGGCTTTGAGTGTAGAATACTTTGGAGAAAAATAGGTTAGCATTGGGGATTATTAAAATTGTATAAATCTCCCTCAATAATTGACTAGAATATGTTATGCCTTAGTGAGTGTGAATTAATTCAGTCTTACACATTTAGTTGTGTATCCTAATTCCAAGATTTTAAAGCAAGGTGGTATAATTATGTGTCATTTTTTGCAGATCGACGGGATCATTAAGGCATGAGTGATCATGGACTAATCAGAACACAAGGTATGATTATTTTTTTCCATAGTAGCATTAAGAGAAATAGGTTATCTACATGGTTCACTCTGTCATGATTACAACCGCCAAAACCCAACAATCCTATTCTTCAAAAGGCTGATAGACCTTTCCCATCAGTACAGCACCTCTACATCAACACGTTTCTTTGTATTACAGTGACTTCACGTTTCAACTTCTTTCTCACTCATCTTAAATATGCACCTTCTTTTCTCCTCCATCTCCACTTCTTTCTCAACCTCTAAAAATCTAACAAGTTATGGCGTCTTCCTCATCCTCTCCTTCCTTCACAAAATTTAAAACAAAACCTTCAACCCAAATTATTCTTCACCCAAACATTACTTTACCTTCCCTTATCCAAACCCAAATCCCTATCAAATTATCTGATTTTCCATTTTTTAAACCTCTACCACAACCATCCTTTCACTCTTTCTTCAAACCCTCTCTTTTTTCAAAACCCTTACCATTACCTGTGCTTCCTCTTCAGATCCTTGATTGCGATAACATTCCCATTGGTGATCTTATCCCTAGACGGTCACTCTCAACTCTAAAAAGAAAACCATCTTCTGTCCCCATTGATATTGACATCAATACTCAGGTAAAATCTTCTTTTGTCATCCATTCATTCCGAACTCTACATACTCGGGGACGAAAACAAGAAGAAGATGATTCTTTAGAACAGGCACTTAGGGAAAGTAAAAAGAAACGAGTAGTTTCTACTTCTTCTACTCCCCCACTTAAGCCCTCTCCTGATATTCTCCTCCGCTTCAAAAGAAAATACAAGAATATCATACCAAAACCCTCAAAGTCTTTCTCCTCTCTCAAACCCTCATCATCCTCAAAATCCACTATCAAAGTCACTACTGGTCCAGGTTCCACCTCCTCTACAGTTTCTCCAAAATCTACTTCCCATCCCAAGAAACAAGTTCCACAACTTGGTTCTTCTGATCCATCTGACTCAGATTCAGACTATCTTCCTGATACTCTTCCTGTTCCTCCTACTTCTATTGACTCTAATGATGATATTCATATTGATACTGCTACTGATAAAACTTCTTATTCAGAACATATTCTGCACTTTTAGAATGAAAGATGACTAGAGGAAGAGTTGTCACTGGGTTTGGGGTCTTGATATGGATACGTTAGTTTCAAAACTGACAGCACAGGGGTGTTTGTCCTTGTTTCTTCAAGGTGATCATTAGAGAAGATTTGGTAAAACTGAGGTGTATGAGTTTTATACCAATGGAGTTGAAATTAGGGAAATTATTTCAACCACAGTTCATGGGAAAACCATCAATCTTTATCCTGCTGATCAGGGCAGAATTCTCAGTGCTTCAACTGGTGGTTGGAGTTATTATGTGAAGGGATCTTGGCCATCTCTCGATAATCTTCCATCCTCTCCTGATATCTATAAAAAATTCTCTGGGAATCCTCTTCTTTCCTCTTATTATAGGTTCATGAAACATGAGATGTCCCCTCTCTATCAGTCCTATTTTGATGTGGTTCATAAAATGATCTTGCCTCGATAGGAAAGACACACATTTGCAAGTTTTCTTGATCTTACCTTGATGGAACTATTGGATTCTGAGATTCCAATAGACCTTTATCTACTACTCATCATTAAGAATATGCAAAGGGTACTTGTTAAAGATACAAATGGTCATGCTCTGCCCTATCAGTTCTGGCTTGCATCTGTTTTCGATGATTTTCATGTACCTGTCAAGGTATGGTCCTTGCAGACGACTAAGGATGTGATTGGATAACTGAACCATGCTAGGTTACCTGCTACCATGAGACATACTGACAACCCTATGCAAAAGTTGCGAAATGCCTTAGAGGCGAAGCAGGGTGAGCTAGAGGGTGCACAGGCTGCATTGGTAGCTTCCCAGGCTATTCATGAAGATAAAAAGAGGGTTCTTGAAGCTAAAAATGCATCCCTTATAGAAATCTTGGATAAGGAACGCCGCTGAAAATGTTGATATCATTAGGAAGTTGACCTCCCTTATTCCCTATACCTCCTCCAATTAAAATCCTTCTTCATCTTTTATGCACATCACTATGATGCTCTCATGTTCACCTTGTTTCTCTTTTTGTTTTACTGGGTATCAATAATTGTATCTGTTTTGTTTACAACAGACCTCTTTTTCTTCACTTGATCTACTTCTGCTTAATTCAATGTATAGTTATCTTTTGCTCTGAATCTTGCTTGTATTAGTGATAGCCCCAGTGGCTATGAATTATTAAATAATTTTTACTTAATGGCTCAGCTTTTTGATGATGTCAAAGGGGGGGAGAACAGATTATACAATGCTTATAACTCAGTTAGACTAACCTATTTTATTCTACTGTGATTCTGTTATTTAATTCCTTCCTAAGTATGTCAAGATTCTGTAATACTGAAGCTATTATATTTGTCATCATCAAAAAGGGAGAATTGGTTAGGGCATGAGGAGTTTTGATGATAGACATGTGAATGAAACATGTTGAAGAAGCTGGTCCATTCAAGGTGAAATAGTCTAGCTGGCACAAGAGTTTGGATGATATGATTATGTGTTCAAGACAAACTTAGATAACATTGATTACATCAGAAGCCGAGTTAGATCAGACTAGAAGTCTTGAAGAAGTCAAGTTGATCAAGGAGTTCAGTAAGAAGAGGATTTGAATTAACAGAATCCTATCAAAACGAGGAGAGGTAAGACGGTAGCAAAAGGGAAAAGAATTAACTGATAGAGTTCTACTAAAGAAAGAATTGAACATCAAAAAGGACTCTATCACAGGTTGGCTTAAATACAGCAAACATGACTCAAAGCCAGTACTCACGCACGTACTGAAAAAGTCAATCAACAATCAGCATACATACTTGAAGAAGAACCAAGCCTCTTACTTAGCAGGTCATAAACTGTATAGTAGTTAGGTTCTGGTATTGTAATGAGTCAATGATTCTAGTCACAGTAATCTATAAAGTGAGTTAGGAGTTGTTGTCTTCAAGTTTGGGAACTCGAAGACTTGGGAACACTTATCTTGGGAAGATTAGTGTTTTTGTAGTAATAGGAGTTAGAAGTTTTAATTCCTAGATTACAAAAAGTCTTGTAATTTTGTTGATTGTTGAGGCTCAAGTATTTTAGTGAAGTAGGGTTAAATCCTGTAGAGGTACAGGTCATGGTTTTTTATATCTTTCTTGAGTCAGGTATTTTCTACGTAAAAACACTGTGTTCAGTTTACTTCTGTGAACCACGTTTACTTACTTGTTCCACAGATCGGCAATTAGTAGGACGCATACTCTAACATTGTTGTTATTGCTTTTTGATGTTTTTGTTGTTGCAAGACTTAAAAGTCTTTTACACTTGAAAAGATTTATTACTTTTATCTACTTTCTTCAAATTGACCCAATGTCATCCCCAATCTCAATTTTCTAAGATTTTTCCTTTATTTTTCTCTTCTTAAGGGGTCGTTTGTTTGGGAAGAGTTATCTCAGAATAATTAATTTCGATATTAATTATTCCACCATGTATATGAGATAACTTATCTTATCATTATGGTGTAAATCATGGAATAAATAATTTCGATATTAACTAATGTCTCACACCAAACATGAGATAAAATAAATAATTCTTTATTTTATTCCAAAACTATTTATTCTTTATACGTCACCCTAAACAACGTCTTAGTGTGAATAGACTTCTCCTTGGTCCTTTTGTTCCTTTATCTAGGTATTTTTCTAATTAGCCAAATATTTCCTATTGGTTAGGAAAATTAATAATCAAGTTTAACATACATTGTATTTAAGTACGTAGGAGTGTACAAATCAAATCAAATCAAAAATACCACATCAAAAGTCAAATCAAATTAATTTAAAAAAAATTGACTAAATTTGATTCGATGTTGAGTATTTGAAACCAACATATAAATATAGAATTTCTATATATTCATATAAAGTTACTCATAAAATCTCAAACCAATAAGGGGTCGTTTGGTAGAGTGTATTAAAAAAATAATGCATGCATTAATCTTGTTTATTAGTAGTACCTTGTTTGATATATTTTTTGAGCCTTTATATAACTAATATTTTTACATTAGTTATACATCTTATTGTGAATTGAGGTGTGTATTACTAATACCTCAAAATTAATGATATTAAAAATGCAATGAATTCTAATACATGTATTAGCATGATCAAAGACACAATTATTATTAAGTTTGTCTCCGCATAAATAAAAATAGAAAAGTAGACAAACCACCAACCAAAATGGATCAACAGGGCATGTTATAACCCCATCCGTCAAATTTTTATTAAGTTTTTATTTGTTTATTTATTCTTTTATATTAGTTTGATACCTAAAAAAGTACTTTTTCTCTAATTATATCAATATATAACATATCAAATAAAAAAAAATATTTTCTTAAATTTTTTTTTACAAAATTTCTCATAAATCAATTTGGACTATATACATCCAAAATTTTTATTGACAGAGCTAATAAATGCACAAATCAATAACCAATAGCTCAAACTCGAACAAATTAAACAGATTATATTTTCATGAACAAATTTTACCATCTCCGATTACAACCGCACTTTACACTACTTATTCCAACTACACTTTACACTACTTATTCCATATTGGTAGTCCCTTTTAGATACCGTAATATGTGTTTGATCCTATTTCAATGTCTCCTAGTAGGAGCAGAATCATACTTTGCTAACAAATTAACTGAAAAGGCTAAATCAGGTCTTGTAGTATTTGCAAGATACATTAGTGCACCAATTACACTAAGATATGGTATTTCAGGACCAAGGAGTTCCTAATTCTTTTCTTGAGGTTGGAATGGATCCTTATTCACATCAAGTGATCGAACAACCATCGGAGTACTTAATGGATGTGCTCCATTCATATAGAATTGTTTCAACGCCTTTTCTGTGTAGGCAGATTGATGGACAAAGATACCATTTGTCAAATGCTCAATTTGCAAACCAAGGTATAACTTTGTCTTTCCGAAATCTTTCATCTCAAATTCCTTATTTAGGTAATCAATTGCATTTTGAAGATCTATTGGCGTTGATACGATACAAACTAGGTACATATCAAAAATAGTCCACAAGAAGAGGAAAATCGAGAACAACACAAACACAAATCTTGGGTCCAACAACAACAAGAAACAAGGTGTCACTGACACCAAAAACACTAACAACAACAAGAGATAAACCACAATATGATAAGAAGAACAACAATAGGATAACAACAATCCAACGATTACAAGAACAACAAGAACTAACGGTTTCCCTAAATAACACTAACTAAGACATGAAATGTAGAGATAGGTAGTAAGACGTACATTACAATAAAACCTAAGAACCCAAAGATATATTAAATCTAAGGACCCCTAAGACTTACAATAGCAACACCACACTCTTACAAAGACACAAGAGAGATTCCACCGCTCAAGCACCATCGTTTCCAAGAAATACACATTCACAAGTGAATCCACACTTGCTCATGTCCTAGTTTCAGCCTAGGGAGGCTCTCTCTCAAGAGAAGTGTTCTTTCATCAATATTCAATAACTAGTGAGCTAAAATCCTAACATGTTCTATTTATAGACTTATTACAATAAAAGAGAAAATGACAAAAGTGCCCCTTAGAGTTAAATGAACAAAATGGAGCCCATGGAGTGCAATAGAGGGGTGACTTTGGAGCCCTTTTTACACATCAACTCGTACACTCCGTATGTTGCATTCAAAATACTTAAAAGCGTCCATCTTCATAATTGTTCTTATATCATCCTCTCTATCTTGAGAGAAATTTGACCTCAAATCCATGGCACAAACCAAATAAAAATGGCTCCCAAAACAATCCACAAAATAAGAAGAAATCGAGGACATAACAACTTCAAGTCTCGGTCAACATCTTTATTTTGCACCTCGGCTTTCTCTCCATCTTGAAGTTTGCCTTCAATCTTATTTAGCTCAATTGAGTTTCATCCCCGGCCAAGATAGCACTAGGAACGTTGTTATTCATTGTAACCAAGAAGTTACCTACAAAACACAAGCAAATTAGTTGTACAAGAAAGGTCCTCACACTCTCTCTTTATTTCTTTGCCTCTCGGATTCCTCACAGTTTAATTTCACAAGTGCTGTAAGCTTGCTTGTACTCCATGATGTGTTGAGAGGTGAACCAAACGTTTACAACGACTCCAAAGAATTAAGAGAACACACAAGGACGAAAACACGAAGGAACGGTTCACAACCAACTCACAATCTAGTAAATGGTCACTAGCTTGTAAGTTAGTGTTGGAATCAACAAACGAAACTAACTAACAAAAAAATGAAACCACGAAATCAAAAATTTGAGCCAAAATTATTGTGTGAACAGTAAAATGATGATGTGGCAGCCACGTATTGGTTGCGGTTTCTACAATTTTATTTTTCAAAATCCAAGTCTTTACCCATTTTTAATTTGGATTGGTGGAATTTATTTTAAGGAGGAAATAATAAGTCTTGAAACCTTTTTCAAGTTTCAAATTTCAAGACTTGACTTTTGTAATAATTTTCCTTAAAACATGGGCCCTTGTCTCATGTAAGTCTTGAGTGTGTAGGAAAAGTCTTTGAGTTATAAGTACTAAACCTTGAAACTAGGATCTATGTCTTGCAAGACTAACACAATACACATTCTTTTTCTTCAACTTCTAAGATCAACAACCAATTTTTCTTTAACAATATATGGAGATGGTGAAGAACACCAAGAATACAAACTTTGAGTCTTGAAGTTCTAAGGTTCAAGTTAGACCCCCCCCCCCAAAAAAAAACAACAACAACACCTTTTCAAGCTTAAAACTCACAACAAAATACTCACAATACACGTTCAAAACTTGAACCAACAACAACAATACCAACAACAATCGGCCACACTTTGGATTCACAACAACAACATCAACTTTTAAAGCTCAAACTTAGATTTAGAATCCTTTAGTGTTAGGGATAAAGAAACCACACTACCAACAATACAACACACAAAAAGGACTCTTAGATCTAGGTTTACAAGACATAAACAATTTCGGCCAAGACAATAAAAATGAACAGATTTGTTTTTTTTTTTGGAATTTTCAGTTTTTAACCCATTTTATTTTTCAATTTTCAAGCAAGCAAGCTCCAGATTGATCTTGTGGGAACAAAATCAAGACATGCTTTGATACCAAATGATACGATACAAACGTGGTAGGTATCAAAAACACTCTAAAAATAGTCCACAAGAAGAGGAAAACCAAGAGCAACACAAACACAAATCTTGGGTCCAACAACAACAAGAAATAAGGTGTAACTGACACCAAAAATACTAACAAAAACAAGAGATAAACCACAATATGATAAGAAGAATAACAATAGGATAACAACAATTACAAGAACAACAAGAACTAATGGTTTTCCTAGATAACACTAACTAAGACATGAAATGTAGAGATAGATAGTGAGACGTACACTAGAATAAAACCCAAGAACCCAAAGATATATTAAATCTAAGGACCCCTAAGACTTACAATAGCAACACCACACTCTTACGAAGACACGAGAGGGACTCCACCGCTCAATCACCATCGTTTCTAAGCAATACATATTCACAAGTGAATTCACACTTGCTCATATCCTAGTTTCTACCTAGGGTGGCTCTCTCTTAAGAGAAGTATTCTTTGATTAATATTCAAGAACTAGTGAGCTACAATCCTAACATATTTTATTTATTGACCTATTACAATAAGAGACAGAATGACAAAAGTGTCCCTTAGTGTTAAATGAACAAAATGGAGCCCATGGAGTCCAATAGAGGGGCAACTTTAGAGCCCTTTTTATACTTCGACTCGTACTCTCCGTATGTTACTTTCAAAATAATCAAAAACATCAATCTTCATGATCGTGATTGTATCAGGCATTCCAATAAGGTTTATGTCATCAACATAAACAGCAAGTATAACAAACTTTGACATTGTTTTCTTGATGAAAATATATGGGAAAATTTCATCATTCGTATAACCTTCCTTAGATAAATATTCACTAAGACGGTTATACCACATATGTTCAGATTGCTTCAAACCATACAATGATCTTTGCAATCTAATGAAATATATTTTCCAAGGCTTTGAACTATATGCTCTCGGCATTTTAAACCCTTCAAAAATTTTTATGTATATCTCATTATCAAGTAATCCATATAGATAGGCAGCTACCACATCCATCAAACGCATTTCAAGTCTCTCATACAGTGAAACTAATAAGATAACGCAATGTTATTACGTCCATAATTGGTGAATATGTCCCGTCATAATCTACACCAGACCGTTGTGAAAATCCTTGTGCAACAAAGCAAGCTTTACACCTTTGTATTTCATTTTTCTCATGTTTTTTTGTACAAAGACCCATTTATAGCCAACAGTCTTAACACCATTAGGTGTTTGAGTTATAGGTCCAAAAACTTCACGTTTGACAAGTGAATTTAATTCAGATTAAATTGTTTCTTATCATTTTGGCCAGTTATTTTTTTATCGATATTTTGTGATAGATCAAGGTCCAAGATCCTCACTATCTTGCATGATTTTTTTTGCAACATTATATGTACAGACATAATTCACTACTATTTCAGATCGATTCAAATTAGTTTCAACATCACTTGAATTTATGGATAGTTCCTCATTTTCTTGAGTCCCAGGTTCATTAATTCCTTCAGAAATATTAACATTGCTCAAATCTTGAACTTTCATATGAGGATCTTTCATAGTGTTATCTTGACCATTTATTTTTCTTTTTATAGGATTTTGATCCTTAGAAACCAATGGTCTACCACGCTTCAAGTGTGCTTTAGATTCATTAGCTATGACACTAATGGATTATCCTTTAGGAACATTAATTTGAATTGGGACATTCTCCATAGGAATATGAGATTTAGTGATCCTTTTAAAATCTATAAATGCATCTGGCATTTGATTTGTAATTTTCTGCAGATGAATAATCTTTTGTACTTCTTGCTCACAAATAGAAGCACGTGGATCAAGATGAGATAGTGATGGATTTTTTCATAAAATTTCTCTTTTGATGTCACTATTTTCTCCCTCTAATTTTGGGAAAACCATCTCATCAAACCGACAATCTGCAAATCGAGCAATGAACATATCTCTCCTTAATGGTTCAACATAGTGAATAATGGAGGGTGATTCAAACTCAACATAAATTTCTAACCTTCTTTGGGGGCCCATCTTGGTGTGGTTTGGTGGTGCTATAGGCACATATACACCACACCCAAAAATTCTTAGATGAAATATATTAGGCTCTAAAATCAATTGCAACGGAGAAAATTTATGATAATTTATCGGTCTAAGATAAACAAGTGTTACAGCATGCAAAATTTCATGACCCCAAACAGAAGTGGGCAACTTAGTTTTCATAAGCAATGGTCTTGCTATCAACTGCAGATGTTTAATTAATAACTCAGCAAGACCATTTTGAGAGTAAACATGGGGTACAGGAAGTTTCACTCTTATCTCAATCGATAAGCAATAGTCATTAAATGCTTGGGATAAAAATTTTACAGCATTATCAAGGCTAATAGACTTAATTTGATTATCAATAAATTGTGCCCGTAATCGTATTATTTGTGTCAATAATTTTGCAAATACCAAGTTGCGAGATGATAAAATACATATATAATATCATCTAAAAGAAGCATCTATTACGATCATAAAGTATCTAAACGACCCACTAGGTGGGTGAATGGGTCCACAAATGTCCCATGTATGTGTTCCAAGAACGCGGGAAACTCAATCCCAACTTTTGTTAGCGATGGTCTCACAATCAGCTTGCCTTGATAACAAGCATTGCATGAAAATTCACCATTCGAAAGAACCTTCAAGTTCTTTAATGGATGCCCATTTGAATTTTTTATAATTTATCTCATCATTATAGATCCAGGATGTCTCAGACGATCATGCGAAAGTATGAAAGTATTGAAATTAGTAAACTTCCATTTTATTATAGAATATGCCTCAATTGCACAAATCTTTGTCCAAAACAGGCCAGAAGATAAAGCAGAAAACTTTTCAATAACACATGTCTACCTAGAGACATTCTTGATGATACCAAGATGTTCAAGATTTATCTAATCAATTGTCTTGATATGATAACCTTTTCGCGGATATCTTTAAAACTCATCAAGTTTCTCCAAGACTTAGGAGAAAACATAGCATTATTTATGACGAGTTTAGTTCCCTTAGGCAAGATTTAATGGTTTTCTCGAAGCCTTCAATCAAATTAGCACTACCAGAAATTTTAGTAACATTAATCTTATCCATATTTAGATGAGAGAAATATTTTTCATCTTTGAATATCGTATGTGTAGTGCCAGAATCAATCAAACAAATATCCTCACAATTGGATAGCTTACTTTGAAAATTATTCATATCTTCAAATAAAATGACATACACCAAATAAAAAATTTATTAAATCTTTGTATAAAGTGAAAGTTTATACTATAAAGAATTATTAATCACACTTTATTAAGCAAATTAAAAAAATATGTCCAATTAGTACGTGATGCAATCGTAATCATGAGAATATGAGAATATTATTATATTAAAGAATGTAATACGTAATCTATTTATAATTATAATTCGTACTATGGAACATTAACATGCAATAATAATATAATATTATTATATTATATTTCTTTAAAGAATATAATATTATTTTTTATATTATAGGAATTGGACGCATGTGGTAAAGGAAATGCAGAAGAAAAAATTGGACGTCATCATTATTTTTTTTCATGGCACGTACTGTAATCTAGATGAGAAAGCAATTTAATTGATAAGGTTTATGAATTTGTCCGTCTTTATCACATAAAAAAAAAAAAAAAAAAAAAAACATTCATTGTTTTACGGAGAAGAAAACTGACAAGCTTAGTCTCCCCACGAAAGGTAAATGGTTCAATTTAATAATATAATTAAACTAATTAATACTAATCAAAAACTAATATTCATGCAAACAACTATTTTTACATGATTCTTTATTCACTAACTCTTATCAATAATAAAAAAAATTAAAAAAAACATTCATTCTTCCATGTTTACGAAACCATCACCAATCAAGTGATCAATCTTTCCTTTGGGGTGCTCGAAAAAATTTGCTACATCCAAACTTATGATGTCAACAACATTTTTAGAGAAAAAGTTATTCTCGAAATTTTTCTCTTTCTTCTTTAGTGATTCTTGATAAAGATCAACCAAGTGCTTGAGAGCACGACAGTCACGTGAATAATGTCCTTTTTCACCACATCGAAAACAAGTAATTGCTTCACATTTCTCATCTTTTCTCTTTTTATTCGATGAATGATTAACACCCGGAACATGGTTTCTTTCTTGGTCATCACGACCACATCCACGTCCATGACTAGAGTCGTGACCTTTTCCACGCCTAGCATGGTAAGCATGCATATCATTCACCTCAGGAAATGGTGCAGATCCAGTAGGTCGATTCTCGTGATTTTTCATCAACAAATCATTATTTTGTTCAGCCACGAGAAGATGAGAACTCAGTTCAATATACTTCTTGAAACCTTTTTCTCGATATTGCTGCTGTAAAAGCACATTCGAGGCATGAAATGTAGAGAGTGTCTTTTTCATCATATCGTCATCATTGATCGTTTTTCCACATAGTTGCAATTGAGAAAAAATTCTGAACATGGCAGAATTGTACTCATGAACTGACTTATAGTCTTGAAACCTCATATTCATCCACTCATATCATGCTCTCGGGAGGATGACCATCTTTAAGTGGTCAAACCTTTCTTTTAGGCCATTCCACAATACGAGTGGATCCTTAGTAGTAAGGTATTCAATTTTTAGTACTTCGTCAAGATGATAACGCAAGAAAATCATAGCCTTAGCACGATTTTGACTAGATGTGTTTTCTTTCTTTATGGCGTCTCCAAGACCCATAGCATCTAGATAGATTTCAGCATCCAGCACCCATGCAAAATAGTTTTTGCCCGAACTTTGAAGGGCAACGAACTCACACTTTGTAAGATTGTTAGACATATGAAAAATGGAAGAAAAATAATAATATCTTAGCCTTAGCTTTCAAATTTGAGACGGTAGAGTCTCGTACTGATAACATGTTATAAAACAAGAAAGAAGAAGAAGAAGAAGACAGATACTTCAAATCCTAATAGACATCAAGTAGATCTTGATAGACATTTACTATAATTGATATACATTAATATCATAACAAAAAGGTATTAGTTGTCATTAATTTTGATGACTTCTAACAAGGAAAGATTTTACCATAAATAATTAAATTAGTTTTTAACTCTTAAATATTAGGGAAAAATAGTGAAAAAATGATTTTGTATAAAGCAAAGACTTTTAATGAAGGTCAAAAAATTCAAACAACATTTTTAAGGCTCTTCACACTTTTAATATATTATAGATTATAGATATAGATTATAGATTATACATATAGATAGATATAGATATTTTATTATTATTTTTTACATTGTTCCATATTAAAGGATATTCATATTTTTCTAATCCAAATTGCTACTTTCAATTAGTTGTTCACCTTTTTTACACGTTCGTGAATAAAAAAGATAATTTTACTAATTTACCCTTTAAGAAACTTGTTTGCAACTTCACAAATAACTTGTTTTAATGAGAAAAATATATTAATTCTATCTTGATTTTGTACATTAACAAAATAACTTGAAATAATTATTTATAGTAAGATAAACAACTAATATAGGGCGAACAAAGCACTCCCTCCATCTAGCTTTACTTATTCAGTATACATAAATTATTTGTCTAACTTTACTTATTCAATTTAAAACTCAAGAGACAAGTGTCTATTTTATCCTTATTAATAACAAGAATCATTATCCAAGACGTTTTTCAATGTAATAAATTTATCCTTCCTATTTTATGTGTCACCAATTCCTTTTTGGTCCATCCCAAAAAGAATGTCGCATTTTCTTATTTAGTAACTATTTAATGACATGATTCCCATTTTATTTTTTGTGCATCCCACTTATTACTAAAAAACAATAAAAAAGTAAATATTAAAATAACTTTAAAAGGGGCAATTTTGTGAACTTTATAAAGTCATCACTTATTTCTTAAACTCTATACCCGGTAAAATGGCGACACATAAAATGACACGAAACTTTATGCCTGGTCAAATGGCGACACATAAAATGGGACAAAACTCCATGTCAGGTCAAATGACGATATATAAAATGGGACGGAGGTAGTATTCAAAATCATGTAATAGCAAAATTATTATTTTCTTTATTTATTTTTAAAGAGTGTGTGAAGTTAAATATAGACAAATAAAAATGGACGAGAGGGTACAAAACAACATTAAATGGCACAAACTCATAATTTAAATCTTGACTGACCAAAAAGAATCGAATAAAACGTTTAGATTTTAGAATTGTAAATTAAAAAAGGCATTCAATAGAACTTGAAACAGATCGTTCCAGGTTAAATGATATATGAATATTTCGTTTTACTTGGGATGATTTGTTTCGGACACGTAAAATAGCTGTAATTCCTCTAATTACTATTTTCTCAAAGGGTGTGTAAAAAAATACGACACATAATTTAAAACAGAAGGTGTACGGTAAAATAGTATACCAACACCTACTCAATTTATTGTAGAAATTTTTATGGTCGATGTTTGGACAATGCAAAACTAGAAATATTTTTTCTTGGCTAAAGAAACAGATTACGTGATCTATTTATGTATCGATATATATATATATATATTTGCACAGCAGGATTACGAAAATCCACGACAAGCGTTCATTGGAGCGTAAAGTCGCTTCACACCATGAATAAGTCAATGGCTGAAAAAAAGGGCAAACAACATAAATTTCGATAGTTTAGAGATTAAATACAGAGAATTTCGACATGTCGCATAACTACTGAAAATCTTGATTTTGGATTTGTCGAGATACATAATTAGCTCTCAATATATCCAATCAAGATACATTTTTTACTCTGAAAAGATACATAATTAGCTCCCGATGCATTTTTTTATTTTGGGTCTGTCGAGATACATAATTAGCTTTCAATACATGCAACGAAGATACATAATTAGTTGAAATTTTTGTAATTACTTTGTAAGGAATGGAACAAGTTCAAGATTGAGCTCGTGTAAACGAATTATTATTCTTAGTAGGGAGAGATCATTTCAAGGAATTCCAGCTCAATCTTGTTCTAGAGAAGATCATGTAGGTGATCTTGAGAATGGCGGATCAAGAATTTAGACAAACGCGAAAGATGAGTTTCACGAAAAGTATATCTAAATCTATCTATACTAGTTTTGGTGCACAGATATGTACATGCACGCGTATAAATCCATGGCTAAATCCGCTACATATGATTTTCAGTAGTACAAACTTTATAGTACTATAGAAACAACTACTTTTCTAGATTGTTTTATCTTGAGCTGGAGGTCTACTGAAAATAGTCTATCTATCTCACCTCTATCTCACCTCTGAGGTATTGGTATGGACTGCATACACTTACCTCTCCAGACCTCACTTGGTGGGAATATATTGACAAACCGTCTCTCTATCTCACCTATGAGTCACATTGACAAACTATTTTTCCAGCCTACATACATTGATAAACTCCATATAGCAATTTTGTATACTATTCATTTTGCCAGAAGGCTTTGGTTATATGTTTGTGTATATCATATGTGAATGTAAGTAAATATTATGGAGTTTGATTATGATTGATCATATTCAATATTTTTTGCTTCCCATCCTATGTTCGATATTCGCACCTAAAGGGAACGACTTCAACAGTATCTGTGGGAGCTGTTTGTAGCGTTTTGGCGTTGGCCTTATGCTCTTTCGCTTTCGCTGAGATATTCAAATAGATCCAGATTCGCGCCGTGAAGTCTCACATGAGAGGGTAAAACATTAAAGGGCAGCCCGGTGCACTAAAGCTCCCGCTATGCGCAGGGTCCGGGGAAGGACCCTACCACAAAGGTGTATTGTATGCAGTCTTACCTTGTATTTCTGCCGGAGGCTGTTTCCAAGGCTTGACCCCGTGACCTCCTGGTCTACCAGTTACTCTAAAGCTCCCTGTCAGGGTAAAACACTCCATAACAAAAGTTATTCAATACTCGGGGCTCGAACCCGAAATCTCCGAATCTCACATCGTAATCCTGAAACAGAATTAAATTCTTAAGAACACACCATGTGGAATCAAAGTATGGACGAAAAGTTGTTCTCATTATATGAAATAGAACATGCAGAAGAAACACAACTACAATGGCTATCTCTTACATCACACATTCCATTTTGTACATGCTTGTTGTTTTACTCCTTGTACCTATCAATCATTCCTTAAACTCAGATGATTTGGTTTCTGAATTAACCATCCTTCGTGCTCGATCGACCACGGGTGTCATTCACCTTTCAAATAGACTACTTGGACGAATTTTATCGGTACCTGTCCCTAGGCCATTCACCTTCCTTTTGTTCTTTGATTCACAGAAGGTACATTCACATTCAGAGATTTCACTTCCTACACTCAAAAATGAGTTCTTGATTCTCGCGTCTTCTTTTCACACGAACAATCCAGCTAACAACAAGTTGTTCTTCTTTGAAATCGAGTTTCAAGAATCACGAGTTTCTTTTGCTCTATTTGGTGTCAAGTCTCTTCCCCATGTATGTCTAGTACCCCTTTTTTCCACTGATTTCGAAAGGGATTTGATTCAGATGGAGTCCTCTGATTTCTCGAGGCATGCTGAATCGATGGCAGAATTCGTGGAGGCCAAAAGTAAACACACTGTCGGTCCCATTCATCGGCCAGGTTTTATTTCCAAGAAACAGAAGATGAGTATCATAGAGCTGGCGCTAATCTTGAGTTTATTTCTACTGAAAAAGATTATATCTGGAAACACCCTTATGCATAATAAGAACGCATGGATGGTGGGGTCAATTTTTGTGTACTTCTTCAGTGTTTCAGGGACAATGTACAACATAATCAATAAGATACCTATAGCTATGGTGTCTTGTCCATGAGAAGAACAGGAATATTCAGAGGTTGGTGATGTTTTTGGCAATCTTTGTTTCATTCTGGGCTGTAAAGAAGGTATTTTACCTGTATTACTGGAAACTTGGGTTTGGTCATATATATGGGTGAACTCTTTGGCTGATGCACAATATGTAAGCACACCTGAAGTATTACTTTTTTGCGAGTTTCCTACCTGAACTATCACCAACTGTTTATCAAAAACCACCTCGACTGGTATATGCTGATGAATGGTATGTGCACACTCGTTTTTTCTGGTCTAAAAAATGGCGCCAAATGACACTGCAAGCGGATAATTAAGGGAATAAATTAGAACAACAACAACATACCCGTGTATTCTCATAAAGTAGGGCCTTGGGAGGGTAAAGTGTACGCAGTCCATACCACTATCTTTGATGGAGTAAAGAGGTTGTTTCCGATAGATTCCGGCTCAGGACAGATAACAGTATTACCATAACCAGGGGAATAAATTGAAAATCATTAACAATAATAATTAAGAGATAATGGTTAGGAACACACCTGAAGTATCAGTTTTTGCAAGTTTCCTACCTAAATTATCATTAACTGTTTTGAAAAATAGTTGGTGATAGTTCAGGTAGAAAACGCAAACACATGGTCACTTAGGTATGAAACTCACAAAAAAGTAGTACTTCAAGTGTGTTTTTGACCATCATCTCAAAGTTAGAATCACAGTACATAAAAAACATGCCTACATTGATAATCATTTACAAAAATTGCATAACCTTGGTATAGTCTCCTTGCATTCATCCAAGTAATATTCTCCTCTATGAATCCATATACAAATGCGAACTAATCGAAAGATGAAGTCAAACAAGCAGCCAAACCATCAAGAATTCATGAACAAATCTGGAAACAGATTGTGAGTAAGCAAAGGCATCGTGGACTGATTCCAAGGTATGATGGCCCGTTCGATGTTATTGAGAAGGTCGGAGAAGTTGCTTATAGGTTGAAATTGTCGGAAAGGTTGAAGATTCACCCTACCTTTCATGTTAGTTTTCTGAAACGGTACAATGAAGATGTTGAAGACCCGAGGAGGAACAAAAACCAAAGGGCTCCTCCTTTGATCGTGAAAGAGTATAAGTCCTAAATGGAGAAGATACTTGATCATCGGATCATGGGAAACAGCATGAAGATTACCAAGACGGAATTCTTAATTCAGTGGAAAGGTTCAAGTGAAGAAGATGTTGTTTGGGAGAAGGCTCAGAACCTGTGGCAGTTCGACAAACAAATAGACGACTACATCAAAACAACCTCGATGAAGGCGTCGAGTTCTTCAAGTGGGGGTGGTTTGTTAGACCCTCAGTCTAAGGCTTGATGGCTTACAAGGACATGTCAAGGTGCACATTGGCCTTGACATGTGCCAAAGGCAAGCAATATGTTAGACCAAGGTATGCTAGAGTGATAGCAAGACTGCCTTGGGCACTTGAGGCAACGACAGGTGCATGGCACCTGCGAGGGCATGCATGCAACAGTAATATGGCATGGCAATGGTATGACATCGACACTGGCGAGGCGCAAGTGATGTCATGGCACAGGCATGGACGCATTCATGATCGAGGTGGAGTCGCAGCATAGGCATTGGCATGGCCTAAGCTGTGACATGGCTAAGACAGCTTCATGGAGCAAGCAATGGCATGGTGTAGGCACAGGCGCAGACATGACATTGGCAAGGCATGATGTTGGCAAGGCGAGGCATGGCTGAGATGCTTGACAAGGCAAAGACGGAAAGACTAAGTGCTGAGAAGCTGAAAAATGACTAAGTGTTAGCATTGGCAAAATTAACTAGAAGGGCAAAGCTGCCCATGTGCTAGTCACATGGGGTAGTTGTTGTGTTTGAATTTTGAATGTTGTAACATGTGTATTTTCAGATAGTGCTTAGATCAGTTTTGCTATGTCATGTGAGGAGCATGCAGCCTTGTCCAATGACAGGTTGCCATGTGTCCTAAGTTGTAACTGCTGTAATTGCTTGTGCAGTATTTAAATGTGCTGCAGAAACAATGTGTGTTGAGTGTATGCCTTTGACAATTTCGTGTGACACTTCCTTTGTAATTCTGAGAGAAATATAAAGGTTGGGGACGCGGTTCCTGTAAACGATTGAGTGCTTTACATTTCTGCATTTGTGTCTAATTGCTTAGACTGCGCATTGTGTGTGTTATGGCTGAAGTTGTGTTGTGTGTGCGCGACTGCCAAGCAGTGGTGTTGCGAAAAATAGAATGCCCCTGTCTCAACTGGTAGTCTTGAGCAGCAGTTATATATATATATATA
>NC_061120.1:7155083-7209246 GCF_002878395.1 Capsicum annuum | reverse complement strand
TATATATATATATATATATATATATATATATATATGTATGTATATGCTTGGGCCTTGTTTCTTCTGTATTACCATTTGTTAACTAGTAGTAGTACTCTGTGATACATATGAGTAACATGAAGATCAACAGTTGTCGGATAATATTATTTCCCTACAACAACAACAATAACATACCCAGTGTAGTCCCATAAGTAGGGTCTGGGAAGCAGTGACGGAGTCAGAAATTTGACGAAGAGTGTGCAAATTTTCTCCTCGGTTGCGTTAAGAGTGTGTAAAATTAAATACACATTCATAATAGCTAATATTTAATCTATATACACAACATAATTTTTTTTTACGAAGGGTGTGCACCTGACCATCCTTTGATATAGGTGGCTCCGCCCATGCTGGGAAGGGTATGGTGTACACAGACCTTACCCCTACCTTTGTAGAGTAGAGAGGTTGTTTCCGATAGAACTATATTGTTTCCCTCGATAGAGGATTTTTTTCTTTATCAACACAACACACATTTTGGTTATTTATCAGGAAGCATCAACAATTAGGATACCTGATCAAAACAATTTGAGAAGGGTGAATATGAAGTCTCTGGTTCAAGATGACACAAATCACGAATCAAAGATTTTGACACTTCAATTTTTTTGTACGTCAAGAAAAATACTCTTGCCGCATCAGTTAAAAAGTCAATAGCTTTCAAAAGTAATGGGAGAAGCTCCAGTCTTGCTAGTTACAAACCTTTTGTTCTACATATGCATTTGCAGAAAATCTTAAAAAATGCGATATACAATTTCAGACTATATGATGTCATAGATAAATTTGTCAGAGAAGACAAGTAGCATACAAAACTGATTTTCTATACATGGCCAGTGCAATAAGCTTGAAGGAGAAACGATTCACTGCAGCATCCCACTTACTTGTCAAATTGATCAACCGAGATAGTCAAAAGTTTAAAGGAGCAATTTATCACATGATATTTCGAGGACTGGTGCAGGACTTAATAGTTGTCACAATCCCGTCTCCAGATAGATGTATGTAAGAATCATTATAAGAAGAACGTCAACAATCAGCAAGTTGGACCTTCAGAAAAATACTGGAGCACAACTGCACTCCAAAGTTTTAGATCATATAACCATGGTTGCGACTTGCGAGTCAACGAAAGACAGAGGAATAATAGTTCTGGGATCAATTCTCAGCGCAAATGTCTTCTTTTAGACCTGGATCACCGATATAACTTTCTGACGACCTTAAAAATAATGATAAGGACGACCTGTACAAGTACCAGTATCTTCAGACCTGCAATGATCATCAAATAGTTGCTACATGAGATGGTTCACAGTTCATGTCAGAGGTTTAAGAAAAAGGGGGGGAAATAGAATTACCTTGCAGTCTCTGAGCCGAGTCATCCATATTGACCCCATTAGCACTTTTTTCACCAATTCGATCGAGTTGTTTTCTTCTTGACCGATACCTTCTTCTTTGATAAGAAAAATCCCCGCCCATTACGCAAGTATTGGGGCAATTGACATTACTGTCATACTCATCACTTCCATCACAACAATCTGAAAATATCTTAAATCAGCAAGCAAGACCCCAACCACATGGTAAAATGGTAGATAGAGATTAACAAATGAAGAACTGCAATGCTCGAAAAGGAAACAAATGTATACAACAGGAAAGGAGCAAGAGAGACCTATTCAGGCATAAGGTGGTCACGGTGATTAAAAGATTCTTAGAAGACGCTGCCTCAAGCGAATGAGCGAGGCTTAAGTAATAACCTAGGACTAATGGAATAATTCGTCAAACATATCCACATTGGAGATACTGGTTCGTTCTTCAAAGAAATGCAAATGACAAATGCTGCTTACAGACATGCATGTCAGGTTCATGGATCAGAATACTTTGTTATAAATAGTGTATTCGGGTATAAGAATCTGTATACATGCAACACAAACTTCAACTTTAGTTCAAGTCTAAGACAAGGACACTTTTGAAGTTACTTAACACCTTCAACACTAGATTATGAATAATCTATCTAAGAAGTGTGTTTATTTTTAGAAAATAGATGAAATAGAATTTGTAAGGCCAAGTCCCCCGACTTCACAGAATGTCCTTAAAGAATAATTTCCTTCACTGTACCCGAGGTTAGGGAATCTTCCTCCCAGGATAAAATGACCTTCAATCCGAACAATAGCGGTACCTTAAATTGTTGGATTTAACGAACTCACTCAACAATTTAATTGATTACACAGAATGTTTTGAAGATAAGAAGAGAGTTTGTATTTTAGAAAATTTGTGTCTAAACCTGTGGATAAAAGCAGGTTTATATAGCCTTCATATGAATCTTCTGAAAAGTGGGAATGGTTCGCTTAAAGGTATGACCTTTCCTAAAAGATCATGTCTGTTCGTCCAAAGTTTGCATCTTTTTCGAACAGGCAGACCATTTCATGAATCAATGTGTCATTTCGTTGAAGGATTGCATCCTTCTGAAGCATCAGTTCGAAACAATGCATCCTTTTGAAGCTGCATACATGCATATAACTGGAGGATCAAAACACAAAAAAAATTTACTGCATTTATATTTTTCCCTTCGAATTAAATTTCTGACAAATAAATTTTGTCCTAAAAGATAGATCTCATCGATCATTTTTCAAATTCAAATCCAAAGCCAAGCAACGACGACGGCTCGACACATCTCTTATTTCTTGCCTCACTTACCAAGTAGAATAAGTGTTTCTTAACATAAACACTTGAAAGTCACATTCTCCCACCAATGTGGGAGAAATAGTATACTTTCCATTTTAGAGTACACTTTCCATTTTAATATTTTCTTCTCTATTTTTCCCTCCACTTGGTTTCCTCCATTTCTTATTCACACTTTTCATATACTTTGAACCCAACATAATTTACCCCTAAAACAGAAATGATTTTTATGCAACGACAAATTCATGATACACGAATCCTTTACTTGCCTTGACGTATTTTCGTTGAACGGGTGTGGGTGTTTCGTGATGATTATTCAGATACACGTAAAATTAGCGAAACAAACTAAACCAACCCATCCCTGATACTTGCATATACCCCAATTCACTATGTACGCGTAAATGATCCGTGTATCATAGCAACAAATAAGCCACAGATAAGATAACAAACATTTCAATAACACATGAATGGAAGCAAAATTAATTGTATAAAAGTGTTTCTGATAAACATAATAGCTTAACAAGAAGTTGCTTCCCTCATTCCTGCAATAAAATTTTCCAGCTGGACAGGCAGCCGTTCCTATCAAAGGAGAGAATGACTTAATTAACAGGAGAGCTCAAACAAAATATATGCCAGTGCTATATAGATTTAAAAACTGCAAAACCATCAAAAGAGATGTTAAACAGCAACAGAAAATATACAAGGATGAGAGAAAAGAATGAATAATGTGGAACACAAAACAATACTAATAGTGTGTGTCCAACTGTACAGAGCACTTTCACCCATCATACCTAGTGGGGCTAATCTACGCTAACAGATCGGAGTCACTAATGGAGATCTCTTTCTTTAAGCCATGCCAAACTATCATATCTTATATCTGCCAGATATATTTGAGAATTCCTCGAGTGTGCAGAACAACAATTTTAGCTCTCTCTTGGCAAATGAACCCCTTTCTGTCTCTTCTCACCTGTCCTTTCTGGCAAACACTTTTCCGATGAAAATCCTATCTTTCCCTAAGTTATGGAGCAGGACATTTATTTAACTTTGAGAGAGAAGTTCTTTAGATTAATTACTAGTGGGGATTCGTGGTTTGTCATAACAGAAAACAGTAGAAGATTTACAAACAGCATCAGAATAGACAAAAACAATCTCCGGTGTATATGGGAAGCATTGAAGCAGGCTTCTCTGCAACCAGGCAACAAATGTAGAAGGTGGGAAAGGAAAGTACGGGTATATACTTTCAGGGCAATACAAAATTTCAACAGCTATGGAGGTTTCGTGAGAATAGAGACTATACTAGGAGACACGAAGGCTTCAGTCATCAATCCAGAAGGCAGTTACAATAAAGGCTAGGATGACATAGCAAGGAAAATACAAAGGTTCTTAGGTCCACATGTGGATTTAAGATTCCACTTAGCAGATGACCATGCCACATCATTCATGGAGGCTGCTGGGATCCAAAAATGGCCACATATTGATGCCGAATTGCTTCTTTATATACATATGATCTCAATGAGAACGGCTTGGGCGGCCTTTCGCAAACTTTGGCGTCCATCAACAAACATAGTTTATACTGGCATCAGCAAGATCGACAAAAGTCTAATTCTTCTATCGAGTAGAAGGCAAGCCTCAATGATCCATCGAAACTCACCAAGTTGTCTATTTAAATCCTTCAAATTCGAAGGATGTGGTAGTACAGCTGGTAAAGGAACTAAACCCCTTTCATCTGCTTTGAAACAAATGATATCTCTGACATGGTGCCAGACAACACTTGCAAAACAAAAAATCATCCTTCTTCATTGAAAAAATCCCCCTTAATTATATTGGACTCGAATAATCAATGCAACTATATTAGTACAAATATATTAGCTTGACTTTAAGATATAATCCAACTTGTGTCTTGTTAAGGATTTAAATCCAATAACATTCAAATGCCTCTCTACTTTATATGAGGTAGTGGTATGAACTGCGTACACTTTACCCTCCCCAAATCTCACTTCGTGGGAATACTCTAGATATGTTATTGTTGTTGTTGAACTTTCAAACGCCTGCACATGATTTCAAACAAAAACCCTAATACTTATACAATGAACAACACCAATATATCATACACAAGTAGGCGGTAGCAAAATAGTGGCATCAGAAACCTAAAATAAACAGACTAAATTGAATTCAAGCTCTCGAACTGAGTCTTGCTGTAAAAACCAAATCCAATTTAAAACAATCTACGAGGCCTCTACTAAACTGAAAACACTAGTATGTCTAGGACGAGACAAGGCCCCCGGATGGACCATAAAACACTAAACACATTATAGAATATCTCCACATGGGAATTCCAAGAAAAAGATTTCCAAGTCACTAGAGCACATTACAACAATAACAACATACCTTGGCCCTACCTCAGAGATAGAAAGATTGTTTCCTATAGATCCTCAAATCAAGAAAAAACAGTCCAAAAAGTAGTTACCGAAGCGAAAGCATAATAAAGCATACTGAAATTGAGTCAAAACACACCTAAAGTACCACATTTTTTCGAGTTTCATACCTGAACTACTATAGGTGTGTAAGTTTCTAAGCTAAGCTCGCACCAACTATTTATCAAACCACACCTCAACTATCAATCGTCCATTTTTCCTACCTAAAATATCACCACCGTTCACGTAGGAAATGAGAAAAAAACGTATAGCTGAGATGTACTTAGATAAATAGTTGGCGAGAGTTCAGGTAGGAAACTCATATGCGTGATAGTTTGGCTATGAAACTCGAAAAAAATAGGATACTTTAGGCTTGTTTTTGACCATTAACTCATAATCGAAGCACAAGAAACAACATGAGCAATACTACAACTACTAGTACCTTATACCTTAACCCTACGACTACTAAAGTGTACTTATACTTTAGCCCTACCTAAGAGATAGAAAGATTATTTCCTATAGATCCTCAGTTCAAGAAAAAATAGTCCAAAAAGTAGTAACGGAAGTGAAAGCATAACAAAGCATACTGAAATTGAAGAATGAAAAGTCAAAAACACACGTAAAGTATCACGTTTTTTCGAGTTTCATACCTAAACTACTATAGGGGTGCAAGTCTCCAAGCTAAACTTGCACCAACTATTTATCAAACCATACCTCAACTATCACTTGTACATTTTTCCTACCTAAAATATCACTTTCGTTCTCGTAGGAAATGAGAAAAACGTATAGCTGAGACGTGTTTAGATAAATAGTTGGTGAAAGTTCAGGTAGAAAACTCATACACATGACAGTTCAGCTATGAAAATCGAAAAAAAAAAAACAGGATAGCTTAGGCTTGTGTTTGGACATTAACTCATAATCGAAGTACAAGAAACTATATGAGTAATACTACGACAACTAGTAAACTCATACACATAATAGTACAGCTATGAAAATTGAAAAACCAAGATACTTTAAGCGTGTCTTTGACCATTAACTTATGATCAAAGTACAAGAAACTGCATAAGCAATACTATGACTACTAGTAAACTCATACACGTAATAGTTCAGCTATGAAAATCGAAAAACCACGATACTTTAGGCGTGTTTTTGACCATTAACTCATAAGCAAAGTACAAGAAACTACATGAGCAATACTAGACTACTAGTAAACTCATACACGTGATAGTTCAGCTACATAAATTGAAAAATCAGGATACTTTAGGTATGTTTTTTACCATTAACTCATAATCGAAGTACAAGAAACTACATAAGCAATGCTACTACTACTAGTAAACCCATAAACGTGATAGCTCAGCTACATAAATTGAAAAATCAGGATACTTTAGGTATGTTTTTTACCATTAACTCGCAATCGAAGTACAAGAAACTACATGAGCAATGCTACAACTACCTATAAACTCATACACGTGATAGTTCAGCTATGTATATCGAAAAACCAGGATACTTTAGGTGTGTTTTTGGCCATTAACTCATAATCGAAGTACAAGAAATTACATGAGCAATACTGCGACTTCTAGAAAATTCATACACGTGATAGTTCAGCACCATTAATTCATAATCGAAGTACAAGAAACTACGTGCGCAATACTACGACTACTAGTAAACTCACACACATTATAGTTCAGCGATAAAAATTGAAAAACCAAGATACTTTAGGTGTGTTTTCGACCATTAACTCATAATCAAAGTACAAGAAACTACATGAGCAATACTATGACTACTAGTAAACTCATATACGTGATAGTTCAGCTATGAAAATCGAAAAAACAGGATACTTTAGGTGTGTTTTTGACCATTAAATAATCAAAGTACAAGAAACTACATGAGCAATACTACAACTACTAGTAAACTCATACACATGATAGTTCAGCTATGAAAATCGAAAAACCAAGATACTTTAGGCTTTTCTTTGACCATTAATCATAATCAAAGTACAAGAAACTACATGAGCAATACTACGACTACTAGTAAACTCATACACGTAACACGCGATAGTTCAGCTATGAAAATTAAAAAAAAAAAAAACAAGATACTTTAAGGCTTGTTTTTTACCATTAATTCTTAATCGGAGTTCAAGAAACTACATGAGCAATACTAGGACTACTAGTATTACTAACTGACTTATCAGAGCACATAAAAATAAACAAACAAAGCAAAATAAAAAATGCCATCTAGGCAAGTTCAATATAATTAAAAAAAAAAAAAAAAAAGTTACCAGGCTCAGCAGTTCCATCTAGACAATCACAAAAAACCTCATTAATCCTATCTTTAGTAAAAGAATTAGACCCATCTTTGCATTTGATCACCTCTGAAGCGTAGTATTTCTCATCTGCAAAATCATTAAAAAAAATAATAATAGTAATAATACTTTAAATTGCTACAAAAAAATTATAAAGAAATTAAACATGATTGTTATGAAATATAAAAGTAAGAAGAAGAAAATATAAAGCAAGAACAAGAATAAATAGAGAGAGGATGAGAAACTTTTTTATTTCTCTTGAGGGATAAGAGATCATAAAATTGAGAATACAATGAACAAAACCCTTCTATCTATTTATAGGGGAAAATACTCCTAGTTTCTGACTAAAAGACATATACTTCAAATACTGATAGATATCAACTAAATCTTGATAGACATTCACTATAATGTACATACATTTGTAACACTCCCCCTTGAATGTCTAGATAGATAATGTGACTCGTTAAAACCTTTAATAAAAAAACACAATGGGAAAAAATCTAGTGAAGAAAAAAGAGTACACATCTCTAACAATACGCATATAGGCTTCCTCATTAAAAAACTTACAAGGAAAACCAGTGAGATAAAATCTCGTAAGGGAAAAAGAGTACAACGCGTATCAACTTCCCCTTGAACCTTTGCATTCCGATATGGTGCAGCATCTTCTTGAAAGCTGCAATTGGAGAAGATTTGGTGAATAAATCAGCTACATTGTCACTTGAACGAATCTGTTACACGTTTATATCACCATTCTTTTGTAGCTCATGTATGTAGAAAAACTTTGATGAAGTGTGCTTCGTTCTATCTCTTTTTATGAATCCTTTCTTAAGATGTGTTATGCATGCTGCATTATCTCTGTATAAAACTGTGGGTACATTTTCACATTTCAAATCATATTTTTCTCGAATGAGATGTTCATGGACCTCAATCATACATATTCTCGGCTAGTTTCATGAATAGTTATTATCTCATCATGGTTTAATGAAGTGGCTAGATACACTACTTTGTATATCTCCAAGACATGACAGTGTCCCCACATGTGAACACATTACATGTTTGAGACCGAGAATTATGTGGGTCAAATAAGTACCCAACATCAGCATGACCAATAAGATCGGGACTACATCTTTAGAATAAAATAAACTCATGTATTTTATCCCATTTTGATGTCTCCTAGTAAGAGTAGAAATATAGCTTGCTAATAAATTGATTGAAAAGGCTATATAAGGCCTTGTAGTATTTGCAAGATACATGAGTGCACCACTTTTACTAAGATATAGTACTTCATAACCAATCTAATTCGGTATATTTCTCATTTCAGTAAATAATCTATTGCTTTGAAAACTTTCCGAGAGTTTCAATAATTTTCAAGCTATAAGCTTATACAATATAAGGATTATCAATAAGTTTCCCAGAAACTTTTATATTTTGAATCCTTAACAAGTTTTCAAATAAATTTTGTCAAGTGACAATATTCAAAATTTCATGTGTGACATCTTCAAGTGTCAAAACTGCAAATCAAATAAGTTTTATTCTTACCAAGATGCATCCTTTTATGTCACTTGATAAATGTTTCTACGTTAGCATGATTAAATAAACGTAGAGTTTGGATCCTCGTAATCTTTCACAATATTGCGTCAATATTGTATCAAAGATATTAATGGTATTTCATTTTGTATCGGTTCATAGTGTGACATAATATTTTGAGATCTCATCACTTCATTATTTTCAGGTACCTGGACTTCTCATAAGGTTTCATGAAGTGTTATGTCATAGGCTCTTCAACAGCACATTGTCTTCTTATTATGATTATTTTTTCCTTTATTTTTCAAGGATTATTTTATTTGAAATCAATTAGTCTACTATGCTTCATGTATGCGTAGACTTTGTCCTTTAAGAACATAAAATAGGAGCACTTGTAGCTTAAATATGATACTAAATTTGAGTCAACAGATGCTTCCGGCATTTGACTTGAATTACCTTTTAAATGAGGATCTGATGATAATTCCTAACATATTTCATAGTTGCTTATAATCTGCCCCTTATGTTAGGAAAACTAACATACATGCTTCATCTTCTTTGAGGAATCCATCTTTGTGCATCATGTTATATTCATTAATCATATACCGTACATCAAAACTATTAGATAGAATAGTTGGTTTCTGCTCTTGAACCAATTGAGAGAGAAGAAATAATCATAATTTATTGGTCTAATACATACAAGTTCTATTGTATGCAACATATCATATTTCAGACTAACAAATAAAGTTTTGTTCTCATTAGCAATGGTTTAACTATTTATTGAAGGCATTCAATGCCAAACCATTTTCATCAAGATGAATTGTCTTGATTGTACAATTTGAAAATCATTCTTTTAACTCAATTTTATTGAGCAAGCAACTTTATGAATGCCAAACTGGAGGTTGACAATAATCGTACAAGTGATCATCTTATATCGATGCATCTTAATAGATCACATGACGGGTGAACGGGCCCATATTAACCTTTTATACTTTTTAGATTTTAAGGGATCCAATCCCAAGATTAGTTGGTCCAACCAAATCATCATGAGAACAAGCAACATTAAAAGTAATGAAGAATTTTTTAATTCCTCAATATATGTTCAATACTCAGTATGCACATTTTTGGGATGTTGCAATCGTTTATGTCAATTTATGAACTTTTATTCTAGCAAACTCCAAGTTTACCATGACATGTACCCTTTTGATTTAGTAAATTTCAGATTTACTATTACATGAATAAATTTCATATTTACTACTTTAGAAGTAGATTTCAAAATAACTCTTATCAATTATCCAGCCTCTTTCGGAGGTGAGTTGTGGTACATCACAATCAAGTGCACGTTTGCATTAATTAATAAGCTTCACTAAATATTATCACATTCACCCCAGGGAATGGATCTGCACTTATAATAATCAAAATTCTCATTCCCCAGGAATAGAATATAATCATGCCTTAAGCATATCAAATTATGATAGCTACTACAAATGCAAATTGAGGCATACATATGATTTATCGCTACCACATTCAATTCAAGGAATGGAGCATATTTAATGGGACATGTTTCACAAAATACCTATTATTTTGCCTTAGCCGTCATAATATCATCAATATGGTGCATTGAGATTCAAACTTAACGTCTTATGCATATAAAGGCGTCTTAGGCATAAATCGATGGGACTTGAACCTAACATATCATCATCCCTTTTGATAATATTATTCTTGAGGAATAAATTTAAAATATAAATGGTTCCAAATCGATTATATTTCCTCAAATCCAACAATAATTATATTATTAGTAGCAAAAGACAGATAACATAAGGAATTACAAATCTTGAAACTAGCTTTATACTTTGTTTGACAAAGTTCGTGCTGATAACGTGTTATGAAATATAAAAGCAAGAAGAAGAAAATATAAAGAAAGAACAAGAATAAATAGAGAGAAGATAAAAGACTTCTTCATTTCTCTTGAGGGATGAGAGATCATAAGATTGAGAATACAATGAACAGAACTCCTCTTATGGAGAAAATACTCCTAGTTTCTGACTAAAAGACAGATACTTCAAATCCTGATAGATATCAACTAAATCTTGATAGACATTCACTATAATGTAAATACATTTATAACAATGATAAAGTTTTTTGTTTTTATTTATATGTAACTGTGGTGTCATATCAGGATCAACTTTCGTATACCTCGATTAAATACACGAATACCTGTCACCTCACACTAGTAACATATATTAGTTTAATGCCCCGTTTGACCATGAAAATATAATTTTTTGGAGTTGAAAATAGAGTTGAAATTGAAGTTGTATTTGGAGTTGTGTTTGACCATAAATATAAATTAAAGTTGTTTTTGAAATTTTGTAATAATTCCAAATTATATTTGAAATTTTCATAGCCAAATATTATGGTTTTCACTTTTTTTCACTAAAGTGAAATAATTTTTCGAAAAAAAGTGAAAAAATACTTATGGCCAAACCGCTACTAAATATTGATCGCTATATTTTTGTTTTTGAAATACAGTAAAATGAAAATTCTAGATCCGTCGCTAAATTAATTACCTAGAGGATGGATTCCAATAGGCAAGTCAATAGAGGAATTAGAGACATGGAAGAAGCAATAGTAGCTGAGAAGGAGAAGAGTGAAAGGAGTTGTCTTCATTTGGTGTTTGAGGAAAAAAATAGAGGGACTGATGTGTTTAATTTTAAGACTTTAGTGACTAGTTTGTGCTTTGGATTTTGATAAAAATTGAGGGACTTGTGTGTAATTTTAGAACTTTAGTGTTTACTACTCACGAAAATTTTACAATGGGAGCATCACAACCAACAAAAATTGTGTGACGCTTCATTAATTTTTTGACACATAACTTATGGCCACTACCTTTTTAATTTTGTAATGAAACCAATAATAAGAGAGAGAAAATATATTTATATAATTCATATGGGTCTTAATTGGTAAAATAAATTGTATTAAGTAAATATAAAAAATAAAAAAATAAAAAGAGAATTATATGACTCTTGTATGTAAAAACGTGTACAGTGAAAATATAACTTCTTTTTATGATTTCATAAGAGTTCACGTACACTTTTGATCATTATTTGAGATAAAAGGGAAAAATTCAGAAATAGCAACTATAGAGCATTAATTGTAACTTTTATAGCAACAGTTTCATAATTATGAAAAATAGCAAATTGTATTTTGTATTTAAGTAAACTGTTGCTATACAAATATATATACAACAAGATTTACTACCCGTGTTTAGTAGATTCTTTTTTCAAATCTAACTCAAATATGAAGATTATTATTTCCATGATCTTCAAAATTTCAAAATATCATTCTCTTATATCTCTAACTATTTTTTCTTATTAGTTTTTTCATTTTTATATTTTTTTATATTTTCTAAATTTTAATTTCTTTTTTTTCCATTTTTTATTTCCACTTTATTTTCTCTCTTCTACTTCTCTTCTTTTTTTCATTTTTTAATTTATTTTTTTCTTTTTTCTTTTTCTTTTTTTTCCTTTCTCATATTTTTTTTTCGTTCTCTTCTTCTTCTTCTTCTTCTTTTTTTTTACACTTTTGTTTTTACACTTCTATTTCTACTTTCTATTTTTTTTCCTTTTTCACGTCTTTTTTTGAATTTTTATTTTTCATTTTTATTTTTTTCTATTTTTTTTTAACTCTTCTATCTCTATCTTATATTTTTAAAAGACAAATATCTATATCATATATACATATTCAAAAAATATACAAAATAAATATACATACATATCTACATATGTATTTATGATAAAAAAACATACATATATATCTGCATATGTATTTACACAAATACATATCTGACTCACATGTATATATAAACATATAGAACACAAAATCTCTATAACCAAAATGACAATTATATACATATACATATAGGTAATAAAAAAAATACATAATACATATCTTAAACAGTAAAAGAAAACAAACAAGTACATATGTTACTATAACGCCCCAAAGTTTTTCTTAGCTAAACTTTGTCCCTAAAATATCAAGCATTGTATTCTAGAATGATTTATACTTATTTCCCTATGTAATCCCTTAGATTTCAAATTTTCATTACGTAGATGACTGAATGAGCTTTCCGTCAATATAAGATTCGTCCAAAATGAACACTCGGTGAAGAAGTTATGGATATTTTATGTGCTAGTCGTAAAACATCTTCATTCTGGTGTTTAGCTCATCGCGGAGAGGGTTTAATTAGCAATTGTCAAATTCCAGTGGGACCTCACGATATTGGTGCGTCGTAGAGGATTCCAATTTCTCATTCGTCAATTTTCAGTGAGCCACCGCGATAGTGGCGCATCGCGGTGGCCCATAAAATCGGGTTCCCAATTTAATTTTTCCAGCTTCATTCAGAAATTAACAAGGGTAATTTGGACTTTTTCCAAACCTCTTAAAACATCCAAACAGTAGATTAAGACCTCTACAGACAGAATATATGACATTCTCAAGATTTTCCTCAAAACAAAAACCCTAGTTCATATACTTCTCCTCTAAGAAACTCAAGATTCAACTGTGGGTTTTCAAAATTGACTGAAGATTTGGAATTCTCAAACCATTGGCTTCAAGTATCATCCCTTATTCTTCATAATCGAGGTACGTGGGGTTTATCCTAAAAACTACATGGGCTTAAAACCATTAGAGCATGATTTTTAGATTTTTATGCATGAATGTCAAATGGGTTTTGAAATCTATGTTCTAAATTACGTACTCCGAATGTTTTAATGTTACTATTGTTTTGAACTTGTGGTCCTATCCCCTAAATTGATTTACATGTATACATATATGTATGAAATTTGAGATTTAAGATCGTTGAGAGCGTAAATTATGAACTCCCTCTCGTGTATTGAATTAAAGATTATGGTTTTGAGATTTGAAAGATGTTTTCGCAATATTATAGCATTTGAGCATGATTTGAAATTGTTGAGAGGGTGTTTTTTGGTATAAATGTGTTCTTGTGTTTAAGAGAAAGAATTGCATGTGAATTGAGAACTTTGACATGACCACCTTGTACTATTGAAATGCTTGACAAAGATGAGTTCCTTGCATGTGTTTACATGAGGTTTAAGAAAGAGTTTCTTTGAATTGAATTATTGAAATGGTGGTCCCAAAACTTGTGTTTTGAAAACAGAGATTTATGATAGACTAATAATGGCTCAGAGATGTGACTTGCAAGTCAATGGGATGATGATACCATATGTATTTATGCCATAATAGAGTATGTTTTCAAGTATGTTTTCAGAGACTGCATGTTTTGATAGAGTTTTAAAAAGGGGCTTAAAGAGGATTAGGTGGTTACCCGAAGAAGGCGTGAGTTCAAGTAACTCTTAGCCTGAAATCGTATTTCCTAATACGGGTATATTATTTTTGTACACTGGCGACGGTTGTGTGGCATAGTAGATTCAGAGACTCCAATCCTTGCGGTACACTTGGGTTGGGGGATTCGCTTTCGAGTTAATGGTAGTTTCCATATAGCCCATGGAATTTTTCAGAGTTGTAGGGTATACCACCTAGCGCAGAAGTAACACAGATTTTTCAGAGTTGAGATGGTTTTTACAGAGTCTCTAAAATGCCTATGTGAATTCTTACTAAATGATATACTTATGAACTATTTTAAATTGCTCTCATATATGTTGCTTATAAATGATTATTTTGGATATGCTCTACGTACCAGTACATCTATATTGACCCCCCCTCCCCCTACCTCTTAGGTTCTGAGACTCAGTCTAGGGGTCCAGATAAGTAGTAGATAATTTAGACAGCTGATCAAATTGTCCAGGGGTAAGCCTTCTCTATTCCAGAAGGCCTGTCTTTTCAGATTATGTCACTTAATTCAGTCTTGGTCTACTGGGGGCCTTTTCCCAGTTTCAGACAGTTGTCAGATTTTCATGTAGTAGAGATTTTGCAGACTGAGTTAGATGTTATTTAGATGTAGTTGATTTACAGTTTCCATACTTATGTTGAATTCAGAATTGACCATGTTTCCATAGCAGATTATGTTTCCGCATCTTCTTTTATTATATGAATATTGTACATGATTACCAGATAGAGAAGGGCATTTTGGGCCTTCATGGTTTGGAATGTCCGTCACGGCCAGGCCCTAGTTCGGGTTGTGACAAACTTAGTATCAGAGCATGGTTCATGGTCCCAAGGTGTCTGCGAAATCGCATCGGGTAGAGTCTTGTTTATGGGTGTGTAGCGCATCACACTTATAAGCAAGAGGCTACTAGGCATTTAAGAATGTTCCTCTTCTTTGTGATTTAGTTCATGCTTCAGAGTCTAATCTGTCCCCTAATCAATGACTTCTTGCTTTTCAAAAATACCAGCGATGCCTCCCCGTCGCACCAACGTTAATGCTCATGATGATGAAGTCTGTCCCACCCATGGGATATGGACCCGTAATAGTGCTCATACCCCAGAACCTATTCCTACTCTGAGAGTACCTCCTGTACCGACCAGACCTCTCAGATCTCTCCAAACCGGGGCCAATCGCACTCAGCCTCGTGAAGGAGAGGTTTCTAATGCTGAATTCAGACAATCTATTCACATACTTGCACGGCTGGTAGCCGTACAGACTTAGAGGTCGGAGAATATTGGGTCTGCGTCTGTTACTTCTGAAGTTACTAGAGTGGGCCAGTTCATGAGAATGAACCCTCTCAAGTTCTCTGGCGCTAAGGTAGAAGAGGACCCGCAAGAGTTCGTGGAAGAAATGGAGAAGATTTTCAAAGTAATGCATATTGATCAGATGAAGGGTGTTGAGCTAGCAGTATACCAGCTAAAGGATATAGCGAACCAATAGTACAACGAGTGGAAAGATACGAAGGCTGACAGTGCTGAGCCCACAGTTTGGGATGAGTTTGTGGAAGCTTTTCTTGACCGATTCTTTCCTCTGGAGCTGATGGAAGCTAAAGAAGAGGAGTTCATGAACCTTAAGCAGGGTAAGATAAGTGTTCAGGAGTATACTTTAAAGTTTAACCAGTTGGCCCATTATGCTCCTGAGATGACGAGTAGTAGGAGGGCCCGAATGAGGAAGTTTGCTTTCGGCCTTCCAGATGATCTAGTGCTTGAGTGTCAGGGAGCTATTCTGAATAGAGATATAGACTTTGCTAGACTTTCAGTCCACATGTATCAAGTTGAGGAGAAGAAAAAAAAAAGATAGACGAATCTAGGGAAAAGGACAGGCAGGCAAAGAGAGCCAGAGCGACAGACCAAAGTCATAGTCAGCAGCAGAGCAGTAATTGGGGCGGCAAATGGATAAAGAAAAAGAACTGGGGTAATGCACAGTCGGTAGCTAGTGCTCGGGTGTCCAGATCTATAGCTGAGCAGTGCACCCAGAATTATCAGTCTAGTCAGGGGCCAAGGATGCTGGGTACGCAGTCACAGGGAAGTGTAGCCCAGACCTCTCAGTCCTATCCATGCTGTGGGAGATGCGGGAGGGATCATCCAGGGAGATGTCCGTTTGGCGCTTTGGTGTGTTATTCATGCGGCCAGCCAGGCCATATCCAGAAAGACTGTTCGACAACAAAGAGTAATGTTAAAGGAGCCAAGTCGCAGGCGAATTCATCTGCACCACCACCTCAGAAGGGTGCCACTTCAGCCGCCAGAAATGGTTGAAATTGGTTGTATACTTTAACCGACCGCCAGGAGGTAGAGGCCTCACCAGATGTAATCACCGGTACATTGCAAATATTTTCTCGTGATGTGTATGTATTACTTGATCCCGTGTCTACCTAGTCTTCTGTGACCCCATACGTGGCTATTGGTTTTGAGTTTGAGCCTGATGTGATTGCTGAACCTTTTTTAGTTTCCACCTCTGTGGGAGATTCTGTTGTGGCTAGGAGGGTGTATAGAAATTGTGTTGTCTATTTTTAGTCGAGATACTGAGACAGATCTCATAGAACTTGATATAGTTGATTTTGATGCCATCTTAGGGATGGACTGGCTCCATTCATGCTATGTCACCTTGAATTGTAGGACCCGAAGAGTCACCTTTTCTTTTCTAAATGAGTCGGTGATAGAATGGGAGGGACATTCTTTAGCACCTAGAGGGCATTTCATATCTTATCTCAGGGCCCGTAAACTTATTTCCAAAGGTTGTTTGTATCATCTTATTCGGGTTAAAGATTTTAGTACCGAAATTCTTTCTTTTCAGTCTGTCCCCATAGTGAATAAATTTCCAAAAATCTTTTCAGATAATCTCCCAGGAATACCACCTGGTAGGAAGATAGATTTTGGTATTGATTTATTTCCAGATACCCGTCTTATTTCTATTCCGCCATATAGGATGGCTCCTATAGAGCTAAAAGAATTGAAAGAACAGCTAATAGATCTTCTAGATAAAGGTTTTATCCACCCCAGTGTGTCTCTCTAGGGTGCACCTGTACTTTTCGTGTGAAAGAAAGACGGTTCCCTTCGTATGTACATACATTACCGTCAGTTGAATAAGGTCACGATTAAAAATAAATATCCCCTTCCTAGGATTGATGATCTTTTTTATCAACTTCAGGGTGCTAAATGTTTTTCAAAGATAGACCATCGTTCAGGATATCACCAGTTGAAAGTTAGAGAGTTAGATATTCCCAAAATAGCTTTCCGAACCAGATAAGGCCATTATGAATTCTTAGTCATGTCCTTCGGGTTGACTAACGCCCCTGCAACTTTCATGGATCTAATGAATAGGGTTTTTCGTCAGTTTCTGGATCTGTTTGTCATTGTATTCATTGATGACATTTTGGTATATTCTAAGAGCGGGGAGGACCATGCCAATCACCTCCGAATCATCTTTCAAACCCTTAAATATCATAAATTGTATGCAAAATTTTCCAAGTGTGAATTCTGGTTGAATGCTATTGCATTCTTAGGGCATATTATGTCTAGTAAGGGGATTAAGGTTGATCCCCAAAAGATTGAGGCAGTGAGAAAATGGCCCACACCCACGACTCCAACCGACATTCGGAGTTTCTTGGGTTTGGTGGGTTATTACAGAAGATTCGTTGAGAGTTTTTCTTCCATAGCTGCACCACTTACTAAGTTGACTCAAAAAAAGGTAAAGGTTTTATGGTCTGACTCTTGTGAGAATAGCTTTAAGAAGTTGAAAGACAAGTTGACCAATGCTCATGTTCTGACTCTTCCGGAGGGTACAGAAGATTTTGTTGTATACTGTGATGCGTCTCCAGTGGGACTTGGGTGTGTCCTTATGCAGCACAGTAAGGTAGTGGCTTATGCATCGAGGCAGTTGAAGGTGCATGAGCGGAACTACCCTACTATTGACTTGGAGTTAGCGGTTGTGGTTTTTGCACTTAATATCTAGCGGCACTATTTGTATGGGGTACACGTTGATATATTTACTAACTATAAGAGTTTACAGTGTGTTTTCTCGCAAAAAGAATTGAATCTCAGGCAGAGGCGGTGGTTGGATCTTTTAAAAGACTATGACATGAGCCTGTACTATCATTTGGGCAAGGCGAATACGGTAGCCAACGCCCTCAGTAGGTGCAGTCTTTCTCATGTAGGGAAAGAAAAGAGAGAGATGGTGAAGGATATTCATCGACTTGCAAATCTAGGAGTGTGACTTTTGGATTCCGAGGATGGAGGAGTGGTTGTTCATGAGATAGCTAAATCTTCCCTTTGTGTAGAAGTTAAAGAGAAGCAGGTTGAAGATCCCATCTTGATGCAGATCAAGAAAGATGTGGGTCAACAAAAGGTATTGTCTTTTGAAATTGGTGGTGATGATGTTTTGAGATACCAGGGTAGGTTGTGTGTGCTAGATGTAGATGATCTGAGGAAGAGAATCCTTGACAAAGCTCACACATCGAGGTATGTTGTTCACCCTGTCTCTACTAAGATGTATCAGGATTTGAAAACCATTTATTGGTGGAATAATATGAAGCGTGATGTGGTTAACTATGTTGCCAAATGTTTGAATTGTCAACAAGTTAAAGTGGAATATTTGAGGCCAGGTGGTTCTTCTCAAGAGATAGATTTGCCTTTATGGAAGTGGGAGATGATTAATATGGACTTTATTACAAGACTTTCGAGGTCCTGAAACCAGTATGATTCCATTTGGGTGATTGTAGATAGGTTTACCAAGCCAGCTCACTTTCTACTTGTCAGGATAAATTATTCGGGAGAGCATTATTCCAAGCTGTTCATTGCAGAAATAGTTCGTTTGCATGGGGAACCTGTGTCCATCATATCTAACAGAGGTACACAGTTTTCTTCGCAGTTTTGGAGATCGTTTTAAATGGGTTTAGGTACCCAAGTGAATTTGATCACGGCTTTCCACCCTCAGACAGATGGGCAAGCTGAGCGCACCATCCAGACCCTTGAGGATATGTTGAGGGCCTGCGTGATTGATTTTAAAGGTAGTTGGACAGAGCACTTGCCATTGATAGAGTTCGCATATAATAATAGTTTCCATTCTAGTATTAAGATGGCACCATTTGAGGCATTGTATGGGAGAAGATGTAGGTCACCAATAGGGTGGTATGAAGTAGGTGAGACGCAGATATTTGGGCCTGATCTTGTTCATCAGGAAATAGAGGATGTAAAAGTCATTAGAGAATGACTTAAGATAGCTTAGAGTCGTTAGAAGCCCTACGCCGATGTTAGGATAAGAGATCTAGAGTTTAAGGTTGAAGATTGGGTGTTTCTCAAGGTTTCTCCCATGAAGGGAGTCATGCAGTTCTGGAAGAAAGGTAAGTTGAGTCCTCTCTATATAGGACCATATCAGATTGTGAGAAGGATAGGTGGAGTTGGGTATGAGTTAGAATTTCCAGTTAGTTTGGGTTCGGTTCATCCCGATATTTCATATATCTATGTTGAAGAAGTGTATTGGAGACCATTCTTTAGTATTGCCTGTCGAAGAGATCAAAGTGACAGACTCCTTATCCTATGAAGAAGAGTCTGTTGAGATTTTGGATCGCCAAGTTAGAAGATTGAGGAACCAATAGATAGCCTCAGTTAAAGTGTTATGGAGAAACCAGAAAATTGAAGAAGCGACTTAGGAATCAGAAGTTGACATGAGAGCTAGATACCCAAACCTTTTTGGTCCAATGGATGACAAAATGGAAGGTGGAATCCTGCCTTATTCTTTCTATGACTTAGTATGCTTGACATTATACTTGTCTACATCCCGCATCAACATTCGGGGACAAAGAATCCCAAGGAGGGGATATTGTAAGGCCCCGAAGTTTTTCGTAGATAAATTTTGTAGATAAATTTTATCCCTAAAATATCAAGCATTGTCTTCTAAAATGATTTACACTTATTTCCCTATGTAATCCCTTAGATTTCAACTTTTTATTACGTAGATGACTGAATAAGCTTACTGCCAATATAAAATTCGTCCAAAACGGACACTCGGTGAAGAAGTTATGGATATTTTATGTGTTAGTCGTAAAACATCGTCATTCTGGTGTTTAGCGCATCGCAGAGAGGGTTTAGTTAGAAATTGTCAAATTCCAGTGGGACCTTGCGATATTGGCGCATCGCGGAGGATCCCAATTTCCCATTCGTCAATTTCCAGTGAGCCACCGCGATAGTGGCGCGTCGCGGTGACCCATAAAATCGGGTTGCCAGTTTAATTTTTCCAGCTTCATTCAGAAGTTAACAAGGGTAATTTGGACTTTTTCCAAGCCTCTTAAAATGTCCAAACAGTAGATTAAGACCTCTGCAAGTAGAATATATGACATTCTCAAGATTTTACTCAAAACAAACACCCTAGTTCATATACTTCTCCTCCAAGAAACTCAAGATTCAACTGGGGATTTTCAAAATTGACTGAAGATTTGGAATCCTCAAACAATAGGCTTAAAGGATCATCCCTTATTCTTCGTAATCAAGGTACGTGGGGTTTATCCTAAAAACTACATGGGCTTAAAACCATTAGAGCATGATTTTTAGATTTTTATGCATGAATATCAAAGGGGTTTTTGAATCTATGTTTTTCTGAATGTTTTAATGTTACTATTATTTTGACCTTGTGGTACTATCCCCTAAATTGATTTACATGTATACGTATATGTATGAAATTTGAGATTTAAGATAGTTGAGAGCATAAATTATGAACTCCCTCTCGCGTATTGAATTAAAGATTATAGTTTTGTGATTTGAAAGATGTTTTCGCAATATTATAGCATTTGAGAATGACTTGAAATTGTTGAGAAGGTGTTTCTTGATATAAATGTGTGCTATAAATATCTCAATTTGGGAGCAAGAAGAGGGTGGAAAACGATTTTGAAAAAATCAGTCAATTTTTCTTTTAAAAATTTTAGAAGTCGACACCGCTTGGAATTTTTGAGGTTCTCGATGGAATTTTCAAGGTTCTCGACGGACTACATCCGGTGGTGCAATTCCGACGAAGCTCGTTGTTCTGTTTTGCTGCTCCGAAATAGGAAAATCACTTGAATCCTGCATAGACTCTTTCCCTTTTGCATATTCATCACGGGTCAATGAGGTCCATCTTGTTGAGTCAGGCCCAAAGGAAAGTCTAAAAATCAAGCGCCCGCATGGCAAATGAATATGAAAAGTCGAAAGAAGAAAAATGGGTTAAAGTCCCAACTTTGAAGCGACTAGGAGACTTGAAAATCTCATTTATTATTTATTCATTTATTGTCATTTTTTTATTTGATTTGCTTATTCCTTTATTTAGTTATTTATTTATTCATTCATTTATGTGGGGTCTCGAAGCCAAAGTTTTAAAATTAATACAGATGAAGCAAATTTTGGGCTCACAGTCCTGAAAAAATAGTTTAGGACAAGTCACGGGCCAAGGCTAGACATTAGATTAGGACAGGTGCAAGTGGGCCAAAACCCCAATTAGATTTGGGCCCAATGGCCTATGTCTTTTATTTTCTCCCCTTCTCATTTTACATGCTTTGTTATTAGTTTGTTTAGATTTAGTTAAAATCCCTACTAAATCATCCAAATCTATTTTACACGAGTCTTTTTTTTTTCTAAAATCAATCACTTTTCAATAATCAATCTTTTTGAAGTTAGTCAAAAGGTATTTTCAAACAGTCTGGATAACCGCAAGCTAGCGGACGTTTTAGGTTCCTTAAAATCTTCCTAAAACGTTAATAGGAATCGGTTACTCAGAATCTTTAAATTTAAATGATTTTTCTGTTTAGGGTCATTTAAAGTATCGTATAAAGATTTTCTTAATTCCTTTTCAAACAAATTAAGTGGCGACTCTCAAAAGTCAAACTTTCCCAAAACACTCATTAGAAATAACATCACAAGCAGGCATAACATGAGAGTTAACAGACATAGATACAGAAGTATTATTTTGCACATCACTAGGCATATCATTTTTCAAAGGAAAAATGTGCTCAAAAAATTTTGCATCTCTAGATTCACAAATAGAATAATTATTTAGTGACATAAATCTATAGCAGCACTGTTTTGAGCATAACCAATAAAAACAGTGTCAAAAATCTTAGAGCCTACATTTATCCGTCTAAAATCAGGTAGACCAACCTTAGCCAAACACCCCCACACTTTCAAAAGTTTCAAGTTAGGAGCAAACACTTTCTATAACTCATATGAGGTCTTCTCTAACTTTTTATGAGGGTCTCTATTAAGAATATAGCATGCATACGAGGCAGCTTCCCCCCACATATAGTCAGGTAGACCTGAGCTTAAAGCATAGAATTCATCATTTCCTTAAGGGTTCTATTCTTTCGTTCGGCTACACCATTTTGTTGGAGAGTATATGGAGCACTAAAATCGTGTATAATATCATTTTTCTCACAAAAAACTTCTAGAGTTTTAGTACTATATTCACCGCCTCTATCAGATCTAAATCTCTTGATTTTTCTATCTAATTGATTTTCTACTTCTGCTTTGAATTTTAAAAATATATTTTTAACCTCATCTTTAGATTTAAGCAAGTATAGCTTAGTGTACCTAAAAAAATTCATCAACAAAAGTAATGTAATACTTTGTTCCACCTTTGCTGACTGTTTTACTGAAATCTGCTAAGTTTGATTGTACTAGTTCAAGCAATTCGGTCTTTCTACTAAAACATATTTAAAAGGTTTCTTAACATGCTTTCCTTCTATACAAACAGGACATTAAAAATATCATCAATATTTACTGCAAGAATTAATCTCATTTTTCTAGGTCTTTAATAAAAGTAATATAAATATGACCTAATCTATCATGCCATAAATTAATAGACTCAGCAATATAAGCAGAATTAGAAATAATTGCATTTTTTGTAATCTCTTGATCAATGTTCAGCACAAATAAACCCCCATTAAGGTATCCCTTCCCAACAAATTCTCCTTCATGAGAACTAATTATTTTATCAACTTCAAAAATAAGTTTAAGGCCTACTTTGTTGAGAAGTGCTCCAGAAATTAAGTTTCTACGGAGCGAGGGAACATACAGAACATTGTTCAAGGCTAATGTTTTTTCAGAAGTTAATTTAAGTAAAAAATTTCCTTTACTCATAACTCCATCTTTAGTAGAGTTACCCATGTAGATGCACTTTCCATCAGTGGATTCCTCAAAGTCATGAGATAATTTGTTGTGAGCGCAGAAATGTCTTAAAGCGCCTGTGTCCAACACCCAATCAGTCTTGTTAGCTACCAGATTTGCCTCGACAATTACTGCAGCAATTACTTCATCACCCTCTGTAAGATGAGCTTGGGTATCACCCTGTCCTCCCTATTTTGGCTTTTGTCCTTTTCTTAGACAACACTGGACAGTCCTACGGCCAAATTTTCCGTAGACAAAACAAGGCCCCTTTGATTTTTTAATTTGACTCTTTGGCTTGTTGAAATTAGTTTTCTTTTTCACTTGTTCCTTATTTTGAATATTCTTTTGTTTGACTTCGTACCTATCTTTTGCAATAGGACCAGAAGATTCCATAAGATTAGCTTTAGAAGAATTAAGAGAAAGAGCTTCTTCTTTTTTTCTTTGAGACGGTTTGCCTCCTCGATCCTCATGTGACTGATAAGGTCTAGGAGAGTTAAATTCTTTTTCTTATGTTTCAATCGATTTCTGTAATCACTGCAAGATGGTGAAAATTTTTCAAGCAGAACATTAGCCTGAAAAATCTCACATATCTTCATGCCCTTATTGAGTACATCAGCAATTAAATTTTCATACTCGTGGACTTGTTTCATGATGATTTATTGTCAATCATTTGAAATTTAATCCAATGTCCGACAACATATTTTTTCTTTCCTGCATCATCAGCACCATATTTCTTTTCTAAACTGTCCCATATTTCCTTAGCAGATTTGTAAGTAACAAATAAATCAAATAAATGATTAGTCATATAGTTCAACAAATGTCCTCTAACTGTTTTGTTATCTTTTTCAAATTTCATTTTAGCAACATCATCAATCACAACATTGTTAGATCCAGTAGTAATGTTAGAATTATCAGTAGGAGAATCATTAAACAAAACATAATCAACATTTAATTATTCCAAGAAAATCAAAATTTTTTGTGACCAATATTTAAAATTATTTTCGTCCAATAGCTCAAGTTTTGACAAATCAAGAAAAATTTTGTTCAAAGAAAGAGTCATTTATCAATATTGTACGTAACAAAAATCGCTTTCAAATTATTGGAAAAAGTACTACAATATTGATATGGAACTGAAATTAATAATTATAATAAGATAGTCACAAATGTTATGTCGTGGCAAGCCACTGCTTTGAAAGTGATTTCGACCCGACTCCGGTGCAAATCCTTCTAACCGATCACTCCCCAAGGTTCCACAGCTACTTCCAAACACGTGCACTCGTGGCTAAAAATTTGGAGGTTACTCAAAACTATTGCCCAAAAGTAAAGAACTTGGGAGGAAGATATTTTTCTTTTACTTTGTTGTTGTGTTTTTTGTTCTCAAATAGAGTGGTTTATTCAGGTGAGGAATAAAGGATGTTACAAGAGTGAGTTAATGGTGAATTGAATGAATTAACTCATCAAGAATTATCTCACCAAATGAATTCATCCGTTCAAGGAATGAATTAACTCATCAAGAATTATCTCATCAAATGAATTCATCCGTTCAAGGAGAATTGAAAACACACAGTTACAAAAGAAATAAGAAGTTATATATTTTCTCACAATGTATCTTGTAAATATTTTTTTATAACAATGTATTTGGACTTCTCTTTTTAGATAAGCTTAAAGAAGCTTTAGACTTTAACTTTGCATTCTAACCATTTATTAAAAATGCTTTCAGAGTCCAGAGTTGCGGTATTACTTCGTCCTTAGTTAATTTATTTAATTGACAATCAAACTTTCTCAATTTTCAAATTTCTCAAATAGTAATCAGCAATATCAATTTGCATAAAATTATCCTAATCCTCGTAGGTTCAATAATATTTTATACTATCTTTAATAAGCACGATATTTAGTTTTTATACATCAGTTTTGCGCTCGTCAAATCATGACTCCTTATAAAAAAAATGTATCATTAAAATCTTCTCATTAACGATAAATTGAAAATATAATAGTAGTTAAATTATTACAAACAATATAAAAAGTATCAAAGCAATTTTCAATAGTTCGATGGCATATTTAAGCCTTTTTTTCTTTATTTAATTGACAATCATACTTCCTTAATTATCAAATTTCTCAAATAGTAATCAATCATATCAATTAGCATAAAATTACCATGATTGATGTTGCGGCACTTTTCTATATATTGCTACATTTCAATATATTTGGTTGTGCGGTATAACTAAGGCTCAAGGATAAATCACAAGAACATTTTCAAAAGAACTTTCAGACATGTCTAGATCCTTCATTTTCGTGTTAAAGATGAAGAGGTTGGAAAGATAAAGGGTATATATACAACAAATGAATGGCAATACAAATATTAGTGTCTCTCATCTTTTTGTCTTCTTGTGGACTTTTAACAACTAGTATTTTGTATCACATATTTTCAATAGGGTAACTTGACTCATTCATATATTCTTTCTGAATCACACTTGCGTCCATTTGTGATTTTACTTAATCCTCAGTTAATTTATTTAATTGACAATTACATTTCCTTAACTATCGAATTTCTCAAATAGTAATCAGCAAAATCAATTCGTATAAAATTACTTTAATCCTCGTAGGTTCGACAATCTTTTATATTATATTTGATAAGCACGATCTTTAGTTTTTATACATCAATTTTGCGGTCAAATCATGAGTCATTATAAAAAATGTATCATGATATAAATCTTCTCATTAATGATAAATTGAAAATATAATAATAGTTAAATTGTTACAAAATATAACAAAATATCATAGCCACAATGCCCCTACTTTTTAAAAAAATAGGACACAATTCACCACTAATATGAGTAGCCATAATCCGATCTAAACCTCCAAACAACTCTCCTCCGATAAAAACCACCGGCAACGCCACTATTCGGCCATCTCTCCGATATCCATTGATGTTTTTATCGATATTTTCTAGCTCCATTACCACCTCATTTTTGTATTTTTTTCTCAATGTCATAAATAACGGGGTTCGCTCCTAGACAATGAAGTAAACACTTGATGACGTGACTCATGCAATAACCACGTTGTCCAAAAACTATAACGGAGTTTTTCATTATCATGATGTTGAAATTCGCTTTTGGATTATCACTACATTCACTCTTGAAAATTGAAACAGGAACTGTAACCTCCTAATCATATGTAATCAGCCTCATACTGTGCCCGACTGACGAGTTTGCCGTTTTTACATCAATTGTTGGATTTGTTGGAAAAAGATTCCATGATTTGTATGGAAGTGCTTCTTGCATAGTGGAAGAAAGGGAAAAAAAAGAAAAAAGAAAGATTGTAGCTATGATATATATATATATTCTTAGGAATGACTATGATTGTGTTGAGGAAATATTGGAAATTGAATATGTGTATATATTGAAGTAGGATCTTATAAAAGTCAAAGTATATATATATATATATATTCTTAGGAATGACTATGATTGTGTTGAGGAAATATTGGCAATTGAATATGTGTATATATTGAAGTAGGATCTTATAAAAGTAAGTGTATTTTTATATATGATGGACATCAAGTGGATTCTGTCATATAGCTAGAGTTAAGGCATATAGCTAGAGTTCAGGTAAATAGATAAAGTTTAATATTATATATGTCTCGAACCTAATCAAAATTGTCAGAAAGACTCTTGAACTAATTTTGATAAGTTAAGTTTTTCTCCAAATTTCATATTCGTATATCTGAAACTGATTTTGAAATTGCTAAACTTATCAAAATATTTAGAAACTCTGACCATGACTTAAATCGGTGTCTTTAAAATTGACAATTAGGACAATAATAATCATATAAAAATATGCTTAACTACGATTTGTTGACTCCAAAATTCAAGCTAAAATACTCAAAATATCAAATACAATTTGCCGGCACCAATCAAAGCATTTAGAACACAGATTCAACTATTCCAAATCCAAAGTGATATTCCAAGTATTCAAATTATAAGTTATTATCCAACTTAAAACATTAAATTGATTAAATCAATGTAGCTTTAAAGATACATCAAATAAATTCTTGAAAAATACAAAGTGTCACATTAATTAGAACGAAGGAATTAGTGATGTGTCATTTCTTTAAAACAAAATGATTTACCTAGAGGCAGTAGCATGTGTCGAGTTAGATCACCAATTGATACATAGGTGAATTCGTAACTCGATTCATTCACATATTTTTCTGAATCACACTCCCATCTATAGGTGCGATCTTACTTCGTCCTCGGTTAATTTATTAAATTGACAATCACACTTCCTTAATTATCGATTTCTCAAATAGTAATCAACAATATCAATTGGCATAAAATTACCATGATTGATGTTGAGACACTTGTATAAATATTGCTACTTTCCAATATATTTGACTACGCAGTATAACTAAGGCCCAATGATAAATCACAAAGAAAAATTTTTGAAAGAACTTTCAGATATGTCTAATCCCTTCATTTTCTTTAAAAGATGAAGAGGTTGGAAAGATAGAGGTATATATACAACAAATGAAAGACAATACAAATATTAGTGTCTCTCACCTTTTGTCTACTTGTGGATTTTTGACAACTAGGATTGTGTCTCACATATTTCCAAGAGGGTAACTCGACTCATTCATATATTCTTTCTTATCACTCTTGCGTTTAGAGTTGCGATCTTACTTCATTCTCAGTTAATTTATTTAATTGATAATCAAACTTCCTCAATTATCGAATTTCTCATATAGTAATCAGCAATAGCAATCAGCATAAAGTTAAGCATAAAGTTATCCCCAATCCTTGTAGGTTCGACAACCTTTTATTCTATTTTTGATAAGCACGGCCTTACTTTTTATACATTAATTTTGCGCTCGTTAAATCATGACTCATTATAAAAAAAATGTATCATAACATAAATCTCCTCATTAACGATAAATTAAAAATATAATATAGTAGTTCAATAATTACACAAGATTTAACAAAATATCATAGCCACAATGCCCCTACTTTTTTCAAAATTGGACACGATTCTCCACTAATATGAGTAGCCATAATCAATTCAATCCTCCAAACTGTTAGGGTTTTTGCCTTGATTTTCTTACTATATTTAAGTTTTATTTTTTCTTAGAAGGAAAATAAAAGTTACCATAATTACTTTTACTTTTCCTGAAAGAAAAAAATATAATTCTTTTCCATATTTGGCTAACCTCTTACTTGGAGGAAAGGTTTTGAACATTTATAAATAGAAAACCCTCTTCTCATACCATAACACAGTAGCATCCACAATATAGTCATTAAAGAGTCTTTATTTAGGGGGAGATTTCTCCCAATAGATTTAATGTTTTTGATATTAAACTTTATAATATGTAGGCCGATTGGCCAAAACATATAATAATTTAATGCTTTTAGTATTGTTTTCTTTGTCGTCTGAATTATCACCACGATAGTCTGCAACTAATAGCTTCCGCATGACGCCCTCTCGATTTCGAACCCAACAAGTGGTATTAGAGCTTACGGTTCAATGGTCCAATGGTGTGGTGAGACGAGATTAAACAGGTTCAAAGTGGTTTCAAAATCAAGCTGCAACAATTTGGGCAATAATGAAGATTTTCGTCAAACTACATGTGGAGAACAAGTTTCAACCATATTTTCAACACGCCTGCTGCTGCATCTTTAAAAATGAAAATAAAATATTACTTTTAAACTATTTTTTAACCATGATATTTTAAACCTTATTTATAACCATAGCAAGCAGCAGTTATGAAGATTATATCAAGAACGAAGTTCATGCACGTGATATGAAGAGAAGACGGATCAAGTGAAGAAAATCAAACCAAAAAGGGGAGATTTGTTAGGGTTTTTGCCCTGATTTTCTTACTATATTTAAGTTTTATTTTTTCTTAGAAGGAAAATAAAAGTTACCATAATTACTTTTACTTTTTCTGAAAGAAAAAAATATAATTCTTTTCCATATTTGTCTAACCTCTTTCTTAGAGGAAATGTTTTGAACATCTATAAATAGAAAACCTCCTTCTCATACCATAACACGGTAGCATCCACAATGTAGTCATTAAAGAGTCTTTATTTAGGGGGAGATTTCTCCTAATAGATTTAATGTTTTTGATATTAGATTTTATAATATGTAGGCCGATTGGCCAAAACATATAATAATTTAATGCTTTTAGTATTATTTTTTTTGTCGTCTGAATTATCACCACGATAGTCTGCAACTAATAGCTTCCGCATGGCGCCCTCTCGATTTCGAACCCAATACAAACAACGCTCTTCTGATAAAGATCACTGGCAACGCCCCTCTCTGACCATCTCTCCAATCTCCATCTATATTCTTATTGATATGTCCATCTTCATTACCATCTCATTTTCATATTTTTCTTCAGTGTCATAAATAACAAGGTTCACTCCTAGACATTGAAGTAAACACTTGATGACATGGCTCATGCAACAACCACGTTGTCCAAAAACTATAACAGAGTTTTTCATTATCATGTTGGTAAAGAGAAGCATTAGTTTATATTAATCATTAGTCGGGGTGGCATGGATTAGAACTCCTATCAAAGGTAAGAGATAATATAGAGTGAGTCAAGGCCACATCCTGGCCTTGTAGGTTAATTTTTAGACGTTTAACAATACGATTAAAGGACTTGCCAAGGAAATCATTTTTGGCTACATCTAAAGCAAAAAAAGGTACATGGTGCACCACAGTAGGCGTTGGAAAGAACTCCATTTTAGTCCTCTCCTTTTCTAGGCAATCGGCTACTGCATTCTACTCCCTCAGGATTTGCATCGGATTGCTTGCTCCCAACTCCTCCATTAATGTCTTGCACTCATGAGTGATGTTGGCATAGAGCATGTGGTTGTGATTAAGCATGTGAATAGCTACTGTAGAGTCTATTTCAATCTCAAAGGAGGCATTGTTGTGGGTTTTAGCTATCAAGAGTCCCCATCTAAGTGCTAGCCATTCAGCCATAGTAGGAGAGGTATGGGGGAGGTGCTGGTAATAGCCCTGTATCCATTACCCATTGGCATTTTTAAAAACCCCACCAATTTCCCCTGGTCCAGGGTTAGATTTTGTTGAGCCATCAGTATTGAGTTTTATGCCTCTTGAAGTGGGAGGATTCCACTTAATGCTGATGGATTCAGTGCTATGAAGAGTGGGATTTTAAGAGTGGTGGACATCATGGCATATTCAGTTGCAACAACGATGACTTGATCCACTTTTAAACCATTGTGATTGTTGTTAAAAAGGTTGTCATTCTTGCTTAACCAAATGCCCCACGGGTAAAAAGGGATAACAGTACCCCAGGTTAGCCAATTATTGAACTACTTAGTAGAAAGTTTTCCCCATATTTCATGCCAATTAGAGGCATTCATGTTTTTCCAGTTTTGGGGGGGTTATGCTTGTTATTGGAATGGATGTAGTTCCAAAAGGGAATGATATTGTTGTATTGGAAAAAGATATGGGTGATATTTTCAACATTATTATTGTAGTAATGACATTAGGAAGGGATGTTAATGCCAACATGGCTGAGATACCCATTGGTAGGAATTCTTTTGTAGGTGAGGAGCCAAAGAAAGGTTTTGATTTTGTTGGGTTCATTGGCTTTCCAGATTTTAGGGAAAATAGAATGCTCAGATTCGAGTTGGTTATTATTGTTAGTTGACTTTGCTAGCTGAGTGTACATGCTACTGGTTGTGAATTGGCCGATGTTAGAACAGTTTCAAATGATAGTGTCAGCTTTGCTAGCATCTAAATAAAGGGGAATACTTAGGATGGTTTGGTGAATGGTTGTTGGGATCTCAAAGGGAACTGCAGTGAAATTCTAATTTCCCTTAAAAAAGACATCCTTGATGGCCAGCTGAGGGAGATTATTAGTCATAGGGCCCTGGATTATGCTTCTGAGGCTGCTAAGATAGGGGATCCAATTGTCTTTCCAAAAGCTCACCCTATCCCCCTTACCCACCCTCCATCTTTTACCAAGGGAGCAGTCTCTCCAGTCCCTCTTAGTGTTGTTCTAAGTTCTGGAGGTGAGCTTCTTGGTGGGAGATTTTCCCTGGTTGGTGTAGTACTTACCAAGGATAACTTAACCCCAGAGGGAGGTTGGGTTATGGAATAACCTCCATGCTAGGCTAGCATGAAGAGCCCTATTTTTCAGTTCACTCTTATGAAGATTAAGTCCACCAGACTTCTTAGGGGCAGTACTTGAGTCCCAACTGAGCATATACATTTTATTTTTGTTATTGCAGTATCCCCATACAAAGTCTCTATGGATTTTGTTAAAATCTTCAGAGATCTAGTTGGGGATTTTTATGTATTGCATAATATGGGTGGGCATAGCACTGAGGGTTGATTTGTCCAGGACTGTTCTACCAGTCATGTTTAGGAACTTAGTGTTCCACCCGGCCAGCTTAGAGTCCATGTTATCTAGGATGGGTTGGAAGTCACTGTTTCTGGGTTTCTTATGAAATATTGGAAAACCCAAGTATTTGCCAAAGTTGTTACTGAGGGGCATGTTAAGAAATTGAGAGAACATATTGGAGTTGGAAAAAGTGTTGTTCCTAGAGAATATGACTTTGGATTTACCATGATTTATGGTTTGGCCAGAATCCTTGTTGAAGATAGTGAGGGCTCTCACAATGGTATGGCAATTCTGAGCATTTGCTTTGGCTATCAAAGTAAGATCATCAGCAAAGAATAGGCGAGACAGCTTGGAGACCTTAGAGGATAAGCTGATAGGTGTCCATTTTTTGGCCTTAACTTCAGCTTCAATGCCTCTGGATAGCCTCTCCAAGCAAAGTATGAAGAGATAGAGGATTACCTTATTTGATACCTCTGGAAGGATTAAAGTAGGTGGTCTTTCTGCCATTTACTAGGATGGCAATAGAGAATGAGATAATACAGGAGAGGATTAGGTTGGTTATATTTTTAGGAAAGTCAAAGAATTTGAGGGTGTCCTTGATGAAAGACTATTTCAGCTTGTTAAAGGCTTTTTCTAGGTCAATCTTTAAGATCATATTGGCTTGCTTCCCTTTTATTTTCTCAAAATAAGTGATATACTCTTGGACAATGATGTCCTGGTCAATTGCCCTCCTATTAGAGAGAAAGCTTGCCTGGGTTGGGATAATGATGTATTAGAGCAGAGGCTTGATTCTGTTAACAATGATTTTATGACAATTTTGTAAGAGGTATTGCAAAGGCCAATGGGCCTGAAGTTCTTGAGGCTCTGAGCATTTCTAAACTTTTGTATGAGGCAGAGAAGGGTGTTTTTATGCTCAACAAGCATGGTAGAAGTTGAGAAAACTTCTTTGCAGAAGGATATGACCCAAGGGCTGACATCAGGCCAGAATTTTTTATAGAACATGAGGTGTAGCCCATTTGGCCCAAGGGCTTTAAGGGATTTAAATGATTTAATGGCTAGGAGAATTTCAGAATCTCTTAGACGGGCCTCCAAGGCCTCCTTCATGTCAAGGGTGCGCATATTTTCATCCATGATGGGTATATAGAGGTTGTTATTTCCTTGTATGTGGGTGGTGGTGTAAAGCTTGGTGAAGTGGTGCAGAATATGGGAGGTAATGGGTTCCTCCCCTGTGATTACATTGCCAACCTCGTCTAGAAGTTCAGAGATTCTGTTTCACCTTCTTCTATTTATTGAAGAGGCATGGAAGAAAGCTTTATTTGCATCTTCCTCCGTGAGCTAGTTGATTCTGGACTTGGACTTTCAGAAGTCCTCTTCACACTTAAGTAGGACATCATAATCATAGATAAGTTTATTCTCTAGATTTTGCAAGTAGGAGCTAGTATGGTAATCTTTGGACTTTTGGCTACCATCCAATCTGGCACTGATGGTTTTGAGGTGTTTGAAGATATTTCCAAACACTTTATGGTTCCAAACTGTGGCTTTAGCCTGGAAACTATGGATGGCGTAATGGAGGTTAGTGCTAGGAGAAAAGCAACTGTGGACTAGGTCCTTAAAGGAAGGGTGATGACACCACATGGGTTCAAATCTAAAGGGTTTTGGATTTGTTCTATGCTAACCGTTAGAGAGAGATAGAAGTAAAGGGTAATGGTCAAATTTGGTTCTGGGCAAATGAATGATTGATGCCTCTAGGAATTGGTTTATCCAAGAGGCATTTTCCATGCATCTATCCAGCCTTTCTTGGATGAGACTATGAGACTATCTATATTACGATATCTCCTATTGGTCTAGGTGTATTTACAGCCTGTATAGCCTAGGTCTACCATGTTGCATTGATTCAGACAATTCCACAATTTACTTACCCTAGCATTATTGATGGGAGCCCCTTATAGATTTTCATTGGCTCTCGTGACTTCATTAAAGTCACCACCAATTAATCAGTCCCCAGAAAAAGTAGTTGAGATTTGACAAAGCTCATCCCAAAGGGTTGTACGAGTATGAGGGTCAGGGCTAGCATAAATAGCATAAAATAACCAAGGGGTTGGATTGAAAGTTACCTTTACCATAGTGTGGATTCCCTGGGGAGAGATGGAAAAGTTTTGCATCTTGACCATATCTTTCTTCCATATGATGACGATGCCCCCCTTTCTACCAGTCGCACTTGACTCTAAGTGAGCATCGAACCTAAAGGACTCTACCATGTTTTTTTGGTCCACCATTTTAGTTTCCAATAGAACAACCATTGCAGGGTTGCGAGTTTTGAGAAGGGAATCACATTGGCGCCTCTAGTATTCCAGATAATAAAGTTCATATTATCAACAGGGATGTAGGGGTGGTTGAGAATTGAGATCTTGTCCTTGTCCTGACGGAGAGCCCAGTGAGGGTCCGCATATGGGGTTAAGAAGACTGCAGCTTTCACTTCCGATGTCATGTTCCTCAGTGATAGATTTTAAGTCTTCATCTCCTTTGGACAATGCACTATAATAGTTGTGGTGAGTGCAGTTTGAATTCTCTCTGAAGGGATTTTTTCAGAATGAAGTAGTCGACGTTGGCTTCCGTGAAGGTTGCCAAGAATTCCTCTATCTCGGTATTGGCTTGGCAGAGCTCTTCCAAGATGGTTGGTTTTGTTTTTCCTGGGTCTTCTGCCCCTGCTGGCCTTTTGTTGTTCGATGATAAAGCTGGGGGTAGGGGAGATGTCTCCGATGGAGTCCATGGGATGAAGTTGAGCATCTCTATATCTGAGAGGTAGGGGATGTTGGGGTAACATGGCATTCTTTTGAACATGTAGCTCACTAGGGAATTGAACTACTTGGATTTTATCATGTTAAGAGTCCCTAGCATTTGCGCTTGTAGCCATGTTTATGCCCAAAGTTGTTGTCCCAGACCCTTTGCTATCTGATCTATCCCTTGTTTGACTATTTGGTCCATCCATGTTGGGTCTTGGATGATTAACATTATTGGTTGATCCCCTAAAATGATATAGTATGATATGGTTTTCCCCGCGAGAACAAGCTCCGCCCAGGACGTTGGAACTCTATTGGGGGGTGGGGTGCTGATACAAAGATTAAGGGCTCCTTCAGGTTCTCCATGCCTTAGGATAGTGGGTTTGCCATTGGTTATGTTTTGGATTTCGTTGGTTGAATCGGGAAGGCAAGGTAAGTTCCATTTACCTTGACTGGACCTTAAAAAGATAAAGATAGAGGAGTTATTAGACATGACTACTTCGGTCATATCAACTGTCTGAGGGTGATCATTACATCTAGTATCGATTTTGGTTATCTCCTCAGAGTATGCAGTGGCGAAGGCTTCCATTGAAGCCTATTGTGTAGTAGTGGACTGTGGATTCCAGTTCGAGCCGCCTAAATTAAATGATGAGGAGTCAACGGAGTTAATGTGGGAGTTATCCTTAATGGCTTTATTTGGGCCACGTTTGGTATTAAGACTGCCATTGACAGTATTTTAGATAGCCAGCTGGTATTGTGGGCCCAGGTTACTAATGGTTCTCTTCTCTTTCTTTTTCCCTTCTTTATTAATTTTTTATTACTATTGCTAGTGTTAACAGACGCAGAATTATCAGTTTCAGGCATGGACATTTCTGCATCAACTTGTTTGATGGGCGAATTCATACCTGATTTGGCCATGCTTTTGGTTACTTGTGGTGGGGAGCTCCGGTTGTGTGCTTTAGTCCCTGGGTTTAACCTCCTCTTTGGAAATAAGATGACTTGCCAGTCCTCAGCTTCCACCACCTTTAACTTAGGAGATGATTCCAAGGGTCCTAGATCCTTTCTTTGTCGAACTTCGCCATAAGTGCAGTGCTTGCTGATGTGTCTCATCCGTCCATATCTGGTGTATAAGAAGCCTTCCCCCTCATATACCATTTTTTACTGGTGGTTTCCAATCGTCACCTGTGTTTTGAGGGGGGTATCCAGAGGAACTTGGATGCATACCTTCCTCGCAGTGTGGCTAAGGTGCAGGTGTCGATTTTGAAGAGAGTCCCCAATGTTGATCCTATTCGCTCTAGGATTACTTGGTCATAGAACTCTGTTGGCAGTTGTTGAAGGTGAAGCCATATAGATGTGTGTGTTTGAGTCGCATGTTGTGGGACGAAATTTGGTTCACATTGTCGAATTAAAAGGAATTTTCCATTACAAACCATGGACCTCCATGTAAAGCTTTCCTCATATTCTCTGGGCAGTTGAATTTTGCAGTGTAGAAATCATTTCCCAGATCAATAAGAGTTAGGGGCTCTGTTGGTCTCCATAAGTCTGTTAGTTTCATCCGTAAGTAGTTGTGTGCGAGCCTTTTGTTGAATAATTTTATGATTACTGAGTATTTCCATAGTTGGTATATGCGTATCTTGTATTCTTTAAATAGATCCACAACATTTCACCTTGTGGTTCCATGATTGGGCATTTGCCCATTGTGTGGTTGTAATTCTGATTAATTGACCCACTTTTGTTAAGAAGCCTGTCTTTGAAGTTGTCTCTATTAGTTGGGACCGTGGTAGTTGTTGGTTGTTCTATGGCCATCATGTCCTGTGATTTCGGTGGTTCAGGCACTGGGGCCGGAAGAGCTACTGCAAGTTGGGGTACAGAGAGCTTTTTTAAAAAAAATAAACTTGTGAGGAACAAATGGTCCAACTCATTAGTTTCTACTCAAATTCAGAATATGTGGTCTGAAGAAAAAGTAAAATTCAAAAATAATCATTTTTAAGTTTAGTAAGCCATAAATAATAATTATTTTCAAAAATAGAATCCAAAAGGCAAAACGGACGTTGTTTTTGTGCTAAAAGCTCACTAAATATGTATATATGGATTTAAAACTCAATTACTGATTCGTAACGCCTTTGTACTAAACTTCAAAACCTATAATGTTTTAAACGATGGTTTCGTTTTGGCTCCCGCATATACATATAAGTAATATATTTTCAAAATTTAACTTAGATTTTTTAAAAAATTAGTCAAAATTTCAATATATCAAATACCACCGATGGAAAATTGAAAAAAGAAAGATATAGGAAAGGGTTAGGGCACTAGGACTGTCGAAAAAGGAAGATAAATTATGTCATTGCCTACAAATACAAAAATAAAGTTGTACCCCCATGAGGTCACCCCATTATGGACCCCAAAAAACTAGTTCTTGTGATTTGAAGTTAAATTTTTTTTTTATGTATAGGTTAAATATGATGATGACAACAACAACAATATATTCAGTATATTTTCATGAAGTGAAAGTCTTGGTTAATAGATAGGGTTAGAGAATAACGAGAGGCAAGGTCAATATTGATTGATGAATTCAGTATACAGAATAATCGATATGAGACCTAGATCAAGACAAAAAGTTAGATAGTTGGGCTGGGGGAGGGGGGTTAAGTGTCCGATTGACTTCCCAACCCCATCCCTTGCGCAAGATTCATCCTACCTTGACCTCGATCATAACCATCATCCCAGTTTTGTTATAATATCTATTTAGATTATATACAAATGCAGCTTAAATAATTGTTCCTTTTCATGCAGGGAGTTGGAGCTGAATGGTGGTGTGTGGTAGTTGAATGGGCTAGTGATAGAACACTTGGGCCTTTTTGCCAATAGCACGGTGAAAACACAAAGAAAGATGAGTTTAAGTTTGGGGAAAGGACAAACTAACACCTAAAACTAAAATAATTTCACAAAATTAGCACCTCAATATAACAACAACAACAACAACAAACCCAGTATATTCCCACCAAGTGGGTTATGGGAAGGGTAGAATGTACGCAGTCCATACCGCTACCTCCAAAGAAGTAGAGAGGTTATTTTCGATAGACCCCCGGCTCAAGATAGAGAAAAGTAGACCAAAGTGTAATTAAATAAGAACCAAGATGGATGGCATAGCATGAAAAGGAATAAGACAAAATAAAAATAGAACTCAGAGCAATAAGAAATAAAATAAATAAGTGCAATAGTAAAAAGAGACCCAAGCCCGCCTGATCGGGCTCCTATCTCTGGACCCAATCCTAGGATTACTAGCCCGACTCAACCTGAGCTCTTCTAACTACTTACTAAATCCACGCACACAATTTAGCCTTCTACCCTTATCCGCGACCTCCACACCTTCCTATCTAGAGTCATGTCCTCAGTAAGCAGAAGCTGCTCCATATTATATCTAATCACTTCCCTCCAGTACTTCTTCAACCTACCTCTCCTTCTCCTGAAACCATCTAAAGCTAACCTCTCACACCTACGAACTGGGGCATCCATGCCCCTCCTCATCACATGCCCAAACTATCTCAACCTTCCTTCGCGCATCTTATCTTCCAACGAAGCCACTCCCACCTTTTCTCGGACAGTTTCATTCCTGACTCTATCCCCTTTGGTAAGTCCACACACCCAATTCAACATTCTCATTTCTGCTACCTTCATTTTTTGAATGTAGGAGTTCTTGACTGGCCAACACTCTGCTTCATATAGCATAGCAGGACGGACTGTCACTCTATAGAATTTACATTTAAACTTTAGTGGCACCTTCTTGTCACACAACACTCCCGAGGCGAGCCTCTATTTCATCCAACCTGCTCCAATACGGTTAGAGACATCCTCATCAATCTCGCCATTCCCCTGAATCATAGACCCAAGATACTTAAAACTATCCCTCTTTCGGACATCCTGGGAATCCAACCTCACCACCACATCGTCCTCCTGCCTCACTTCACTAAACTTGCATTCTATATACTCCGTCTTGGACCTACTCAACCTGAACCCCTTAGATTTAAGGGTTTCCCTCCAAACCTCCAATCTTTCATTCACACCCACTCGCATCTCATCAATCATCACTACATCGTCAACGAACAGCATACACCACGACACCTCCCCTTGAATACTCCGTATCAACACATCTATCACCAACGCAAACAAGAATGGACTAAGAGTCAAACCCTGGTGCAACCCTGTCTAGACCAAAAAATGCTCTGAGTCCCCTCTCATCGTTCTCACCCGAGTCTTCCCTCCATCGTACATGTCCTTAATAGCTCTGATGCAAGCCATCGGGACCCCTTTGGCCTCTAAACATATCCACAGAACCTCTCTCGAAACTTTGTCATAAGCCTTCTCCAAGTCGATGAACACCATATGCAAATCCTTCTTTCTTTCCCTATACTGCTCCACCAATCTCCTCACCAGGTGGATTACTTCTGTAGTCAAGCGGCCGGGCATAAAACCAAACTGATTCTCCGAAATGGACATGATCCTCTTCAATCTCAACTCAACTAAACTCTCCCAAATCTTCATAATATGACTCAACAGCTTGATACCTCTATAGTTACTACAACTCTGGATATCTCCCTTGTTTTTATATAACGGAATCATCGTACTCCACTTCCAAGACTCCGGTATCCTTATCGTCTTAAAAATGCCGTTAAATAAATCAATCAACTACCTTAAACCAACCCTACCTATAAACTTCCAAAAATCCACCGAAATCTCATCAGGCCCCGTCGCCCTTCCCCTTCACATTCTACGAATAGCTTCTCTGACCTCTTCAACCCTAAAACGTCTACAATAACTGAAATCATGTATCTCCTCCGAGTGTTCCAGCTCTCCTAACTCGATGCCTCTATCCCCCTCCTCGTTCAAAATCCTACGGAAATACTCCTGTCATCTCTTCTTAATGTGGACATCCTTCACCAAAACTGTACCATCCTCCCCTTTAATGCACTTCACTTGGTCAAAGTCCCGACCCTTCCTCTCCTTAGCCTTAGCAAGCCGATACAACCTCTTTTCCACACTTTTCGCATCTAACCCCGCATACAAGCTCTCAAACGCTGCAATCGTAGCCGCCGTAACTACAAGCTTAGCCTCCTTTCTTGAAACTTTGTAGGTCTCCCTATTCACCAGCACCTAAATTTAAAAACTCGATAAATAGCCACCCAGTGAAAAGTAATTCCAATTGAATGGCCAAGAAATAGATACCCCAGTTTCTAGCCTTCTTTTGGTGTACAATGTTTACATATTCACTGGTTTCATTTTTGTAGGTCACGTTCTTTCCTTACTTTTTCTTTTTTTTAAAAAAAAATTTTTGTTGCTGCTTTTTTGGATCTTTTTATTTTTTAAAGATTCTATCTTTTTTATTCTTTTTAAACAATCGAGTAATTTTTTTTTTCAGATTATTTTGCATTCACCAACATTATTAAAATAGCATACTATTTGTTTTGTTTTGTTTTACTTATTTATACAATAAAATACAATACCATATACTTTTAATATAATACAATTGTTAAAGATATATATTTATATATAATAATGATATAGTTTCTATATATATATATACATATTATATATAATTATAGAATTTTTATACACATTCTATACAATTTTTAACTACAATTATTATTTAGATACATATTTTATACAACTCTATATAGTTTCGACATGCATTCTAAAAATGTATCAATCTAGTATAAGAGAGCATCAATGGAGTATATGGACAAGTGTATCAATATAGTATAAAAGTGTATTAATGTGGTTTAAAAGAGTATCAATTGGATGTAGGGACTGCATGTGTTTTCATAGAATTTCCTTTGTCTTTTTTAAAAAGTGTATCAATATAATATAAAAAGGTATCAATGTGGTATAAAAGTATATTAATTGAGTATAGAGATTACATGTGCCCGATTGGGCCACATGGCTAAAAAAGAAATTAAATTGGGTCAACTGGCTACAGTTGTCCACATTTTTAAATTGTGGGTCATTTATTTTTAAAATGGCCAGCCATCTCAAAAATAGACCCAAATGAGGGTGACTTTCAAATTTTAGCCCCAAATAAAAAAAGCTTTCTTAAAATAGTCTCTACCTATTAACTAATATTCTTTTGAAAAAAATTTCCCCTGATCAATGGAGTAAATTACACAAATGATTCTCCTAATGGATAACAACTCCATATTTATATCTTTTAACTTTTATTTTTTTTATTTTTTTAATTTTACTTTGATTTTTATTTTTTATTTTCTTTTTTTTTTAATTTTTTCAACCCTTACTTTTTTCCTTTTTTCCACTCAATTTCTTTTTTTTTTCTTTTTTTTTCTTTTTTTTTGTGTTCATTTTAGTTTTTCTCAACCCTTACTTTTTTTTTCTTTACACCTTTCAACATCTACTTTTATTTTTAAAAAAAAAAAACTTTTTTTTATTTTTCTGTAATTTTTTTCTTTTTAAATTTTTCTCGATCTTCATTTTTATTTAATTTTTTTTATCAACCTTTATTTTTTCCTATTCTCTCTCAACTTCTACATTTTCTTTGATTTTTAGTTTTTTAATATTTTTCTTTATTTTCTTCTTTTTTCGTAATTTTTAATATTTTTGTTCTTTTCTTCGATTTCTTCCATTCAAGTTGCATCTCATGAGCAAGAGTTGACACTATCACATTATAAAGGCAAGACTTACGACTTTCAAACAAAAAGCTACGTTTCATGGGCAAGAATTGACACTACTGTGTTGTAGAGGCAAGACTTATGATTTTCAAACAACAAGTTATGTTTCATGGTCAAAAGTCCACACTACCACATTGTATTTTGATTTATGAGATGTTTTATAACTCTTACCTTAGAGGAAAGACTTAGCTCAGGGACTTTCAAACAACAAATTATACCCCAGGGGCAAGAGTTGACTCTACCACATTATGTTTTCATTTATGAGGTGTTCTACAACTATTGCCTTAGAGGCAAGACTTAGCTCAAGGACTTTCAAACAACAAGTTATATTTCATGGGCAAAAGTCAACACTACCACATTGTATTTTGATTTATGAGATGTTCTACAACTATTGTCTTAGAGGCAACACTTAACTCAGGGATTTTCAAACAATAAATTATGTCTCACGGGCAAGAGTTGACTCTACCACGTTATGTCTTCATTTATGAGATGTTCTACAACTATTGTCTTAGAGGAAAGACTTAGCTCAAGGACTTTCAAACAACAATTATGCCCCACGGGTAAGAGTTGACTCTACCACATTATATGTTCATTTATGAGATGTTCTACAACTATTGCCTTAGAAGCAAGACTTAGCTCAAGGACTTTCAAACAATAAATTATACCTCACGGGAAAGAGTTGACTCTACCACATTATGTTCTCATTTATAAGATGTTCTACAACTCTTGTCTTAGAGGCAAGACTTGATTAGCTCAAGGACTTTCAATCTACAAATTATGTCCCACGGGCAAGAGTTGACTTTACTATGTTATGTTTTCATTTATGAGATGTTTTACAACTATTGTCTTAAAGGCAAAACTTAATTAGCTCAAGGACTTTCAAACTACAAATTATGTCCCACGCGCAAGAGTTGACACTACCATGTTATATCTTTATTTATGAGATATTCTACAACTCTTACCTTAGAGGCAAGACTTAGCTCAAGGACTTTCAAACTACAAACTATGCCCCACGGGCAAGAGTTGACACTACCACGTTATGTCTTCATTTATGGAATGTTCTACAACTCTTGCCTTAGAGGCAAGACTTAGCTCAAGGACTTTAAAATAATAAACTATGCCCCACGGGTAAGAGTTGACATTACCACATTATACCTTTATTTATGAGATATTCTACAACTCTCGCCTGAGATACACGACTTATCTCAAGAATTTTCAAAGAACTTCGTAACAACAATTCATGCCCTTAAATTTGTTTTGATGTCAAAAAAAGAAGATACCTTTGCGGATTATTCAATTTTTTATTTATTAGCAAAATATAATAAAAGTTGAGAAAAAAGAACAAAGTGATCAAACAAAATAGAGAAATAAAAAAATGAGAAAAAAAAGAAAATAAAAAATAAAGATCAAGAAAAAAGCGAAGAATTAAAAAAAATGAAAAAAAATAAAAATGAGGGGAAAAATAAAAATAAAGTTTGAGAAAAATGAGGAAAAAAAAGAGAACTGGAAAAAAAAAAAGAAAAAAGTGATCAAACAAAATAGAAAAATTTTTTAAAAAAAAAAAAGAGTGAGAAAAAAAAGGCAAGAAAAAAACAAAGATTAAGAAAAAAGCAAAGAATTAAAAAATTGAGAAAATAAAAAATGAGAAGAAAAAATAAAAATAAAGTTTGAAAGAAATGAGGAAAAAAAAATAGAACAGATAAAAAATAAAAATAAAAGAAAAATAAAGGTTAAAGACAAATGAATTACAAAAAGCAAAAAAAAAAAAAAAGAAATAGATAATGCTTGAGAAAAAAAAAGAGAAAAAAATAAAGGTTGAGACAAATGAATTAAAATATGAAAATAAAATTAAAGGAAAAAATAAAAAGTGAAAATAATTATAATCAAATAATAAAATTAAAGGAAAAAATAAAAAAGTGAAAAATAATAAAAGAAAAATAGAATAATTAAAAAGTAAAAATAATAAAAAAATAAAATTTGAGAGACAAATAAGTATGAAAAGTTTTAAAAATATATTAGAGGTGTAGGGGGTAAAATGGTACTTGTACTATACTTAAAAAGTAAGAAAGGTTATTTTTTAAAGACATTTCTTATTGGGGTCAAATATCTAAAGTCACTCATATTTGGGTCTATGACATGCAATTTTCTCCCCTTAAGTCGAGTTTTGTGTACTGTTACTCTATAAAATATTCTATATTATAGATAAACTTGATCTGCTATTGCAGGTTGCCTAATTTTTATCTGAAAATTGAAAAAGAAAAAATTGGATAACTTGCAATAGCAAATCTAAATTTATCTGATAGGGTAAAATATTTTTTACAGTACACAAAAATTAAATTAAAGAAAGATATTGTTATGAATAAATATACCTAGCCATGCCTCCTATGTTCTTATTAATCTTATCTATAGGGAAACTGGCAAAGTGTCATTATTTGGCATTTCGTAAATCTGTTGATCCTTGTAAGTTTCTCATTCTTCACTTTCTTCTTTCTTTTTTTCATGTGGCGTTCGAAAATTCTAGTTTTGGGAGGCTATATAGTAAACAGTACCTCTCCATTTTAAAGAGGAAGTTTCGGATTCGATCCCCGGGAATGGAGTCGTAGGAGGTTCCCCTCACCACCCCCCACCCCCCACCCCCTTCCCGGTCCCTTCTCTCCCCATAAGAAAATGGGAAAAGGACATGGGATGGCTATTTTTAAATTTGAAAAGTTGGACAATTGTAGCTAGTCGGCTATTTTTAATTGAGAAAATGATTCCCTATAGTATTATTAGATCTAAAATAACAAATTTTAGCAACACTTTTAGATAATTGCATTAATAGTAATTTAGTTACAAGTTATAGCAACTTATTAAAAGATATATTATTTTAATTATATTTTTAAAATTCGTTTTTAATTATATAATTTAAAATCAGTTCCATATTTATAAGATTGTAATCAATATTTTCTTAAATTGTGTATTGATAATCATGGTAAATATATTTTATTTTTTATTTAAAAGATTACACACTTTTATCAGATAACTTTATTGAAAGAAGATTACGTGTAAATCAAATTAATGTTTCGAAAAAAGTATCTGAATCACCTCTCTCTCTCTCCATTCAAATTCTCTAATACTCAACTTACCTCTCTCTTTCTCCATTATAATACTCAATATTTCAAAATTTTATTGAAATTTATATCTCCATATAATATTCATATTCTTCCCTTGAAAATACAAGATTGAAAAAAGTGGGCTTCATATTATATTCATCTTCTTCGTTGAAAAAAGTGGGTTTCATAGTTAATATTCATCTTCTTCATTGAAAAAAGTGGGCTTCTTCTAATAAATTCACATTTCAACACGCATATCAAAGAATTCTTAGTACTTGTTGCCGAATGATTGATCATTTATATGTTATTTCTCACTTAGTGATTATGTCTGTTATTCTCGATCTTTATTTCTTTTTATTTTTTCTAGGAAGCATGTACATGATGTGGTAGTAACAAAGTTGGATTCATTGACTATAACAGTACATACAAACTTGTAAATATTTGATTATTTTTTTTGGATTAAATTAGTACAAAATTGATATTGAATCTTTTTTTTTATTTACTGTTTGTTTTTCTAATATAGTTAATAATTTAAATTAAGTTTTTGGTGCTCGATCATTACTCTTTATTTTTCTAAGATTGTTGGTATGAACAAAGTTTATTTTTTGTATTTATACAATATTTATATAATGTTATGCTACTTTAACGTTTGTTTCGTATTTTACATCGTTGAATGAAATTGAGATGAAATAAGTCGCATCAGATGGGTATTAAATTTGACATCAACTACATCAAATTATACATTTTTTTATTCTGCAATTAGTAACATTTGACATGAGTATTGTATCTTGATTTTTTATTGGTGCTCATTACTCTTTGTATAAGATTGTTGGTATGAACAAAGTTTAGTTTTAATATTTAACATAGTATTTATATAATGTTCTTCATCTTCTTCTGTCAAAAAGCAAATATCAATATCAATCATGATTAATATTGATTATTTTTTTATTGTAACGAAAAATTATTTGACGTCAAACAACGATCAATTAATTTATTTTCAACATTTACGTTGATTGTTTTTCATGTAATATCCATTACATACACTAAAAAAGTTATGTAACATAAAATATTATTTTTCTCATCGATTGTCACATTCATAAAACTCATTCAATACAAATGTTATATATGCGAAACTTCATTGATATCAATTTAATACATTGAGAACTCAAAATAAAAATATTACTTAAGTATGAAATGAGTATATAAATTAATTTCAACTTATATATTAAAAGTGAGATTATCCTAGGAAAATGTGTTCATCAAAACGTAGTTAACATTATTACACTAATTGACAATTAGTGACTTTGAGGATGACCTTTGGAAGCATTTTTTTTAAAGAACAAAAAGAGAAGTATAAGTGACAAAGAAGAACAAGATGACTCAACTACTTTTATTCAGATCTCTATTTTATTCTTCTTTTTGGTTGTTGTTTTTCCAATACATGTTATATTATAATCGTAGGATGGACAACACTGGAACAAAACTGAAATTTAATTGTTTTTTTCCTAACATAGTATGCTAATAAAATTACAAATTAAATACTATATATTATCCTACAATTCCATCTTCTTTTAAAATTATTAATTTATAGATCCATTTAATTTGTTAAAGCATATATCACATTTGTCCCACGTACATATTATTTGTATCTTATGTATATATATTGTTATATATATGTTTTTTTACAAGTTTAGTCATCATTCAATAGTGATTATAGGATCTAATTGATTTTATTATATACAATCTCAAATATTGTGTGCTATACACCTAATTGGAAGAGCAAATATACAGAAATTATTTGGATGTTGGAAAGAGGAAAATAGCAAAGCATAGCAATGACTCTTTTGTTTTGATTTGTGTAAAATAATACTTCTAAAGAAGTAGGTATGAAGGTGGAGACTCTTAATGGAAGTATTAAAATAGGAAAAAAGAAAAATGGTTAGAGGAATTTGGGGATGGATAAATATCAGTAATTAATGTTAACTATATTTAAGGAAGGCAAATTATATATTAATTTTCTTAAATCTTAATTTTTCTTTTCATTAATTACTTTTTTGTATTTTCAACAAAATAGAAAAACCTTTTTTTATGTATTTTTTTAAAATGAAAGTTGCTATAACTTGAAAACTTAAAAGTTTTGCTATAACTTGTAATAACTAATCTAACAAGTTTATATAGTTAATTTTCCCTTTTTAATTCCCATTTTTAGTCATTTGACCCAATTGGGCACATGCAGTCTCTATGCTCAATTGATACACTTTTATACTAAATTGATATATTTTTATACTATATTGATACACGCTTTAAAAAAGAAAAAAGGAAATTGTACGCAAGCACATACAGTCCCTGTACCTGATTGATACTCTTTTATACCACATTAATATACTTTTATACTACATTGATACACTTGCAGTGTCAATATACTTAATTGATATTCAATTGATACTCTCTTATACCAGATTGATACACTTTTAGAATGCATGTTGAAACTATATAGAGTTGTATAAAATATGTATTTAAATAATAATTGTAGTTAAAAATTGTATAGAATGTATATAAAAATGCTATAATTATTATATAGAAATGTATATGTATATGTATATGTATAGATTATTCCAAGTTTCAGACGATTCCCATTAATGCTGCAGTTCACGAGCTGGCCTTGCCAAAAACTCTCCCTCTCTATTGAAGATTTTGATGTCAATAAAAAAGTGTATTAATTCGTGTTGATCAACTGACAATTAAGAGTTGTCTTTGGTTACTTGTATTTTATGGTTAAAATAATGATTTAGATATCTGATATTGTGATTGTCATCTATATATATTTTGGCAGTCTTCTTCTTTTTGGCAGTAAGAGAAACAAGAAAATGCCTTTTCGGAATGAAATGGACTAAACTTTGCATTATTAAAAAAGAAATTAAAAATTACACAAATACACAACTTATGTTTCAATATTACAAAAAATCCCAACTCCCTAAACATATTACAAAAATCCCAACATGTACACAGAATGTTATTTATATGTCGGCTAAGTTATTGTATATTAATAGGGAAAGAGAGTAAAGTAATTAAAAAAGTGGGAGAGAGTGTAATTACTTTCAAAAGGTTGGTATTTATGTTATTTAAAAAAAAAAAAAAAGAGCAAAAAAATGGGCCCATTAAAGATGAAAAGTCGGCCAATGAACAAAATGGAAAGGACCGAATTGTGATGCTTAATGTCTATTTACTGGGTTTTTAAATTTGGGTGCTAGTTTTATGAAATTATTTTAGTTTTAGGTGTTATTTTTGTCCTTTCTCCTAAGAAAATACACCCACCGTTATAATTTAGGTGGCATGTTTGATTAAACACAGAAATTAAAGAAAGGAAAAAGGTATCGTTTTCACCCCAAACTATACAAGAAAAGTCGAATCAACACTTAAACTATATAAGTGATGTATTACACACCTTAACTATATAAAAGTGAAACTTTTTACACCCTGTAAAGCATTATACCACTTGCATGCGGTGCAGTGTTGCACAAGCGCCTGCTACGTCAGCGTCATGTCAGCATGCTACGGATAAAATAATAAATTTATTATTTTCCTAAATTTTTCTTTTTTCTTTTTTCTTTTAAATTTAATTTTCTTCTTCTTCTTCTTCAATGCCCAAAACCTCCATTGTTATGAGGTCAATTTTTTATCTTTTCTTCAATGTACAAATCCTCCTTGATATTTCAGCTTAACAATTGAAATGGGTATCTATACATCATCACCATTGATGACAAAGTAAAGTGGAAGAAGCATAATGAATTTACTAGTTAACAAAGTAGTCATGGTGATTTAGATGAACAGAAAACTTCAAGAGTTCCGGCAACCCATTATCGTCGGCGATATAAAGATCTTTGTTTCAACTCATTCCGGCAACCCATTACCATCAGTTAACAAAGTAGCCATAGCCATTGTTTTCAAATCATATATATGATCTTTCAAGATATAAAGATCAAAATCATAGCTTGGTCAGCCTAATTATCAAGTTTTCACTTCAAAACTTCATAATTAAATCATATAAATCACGCTATCAAATCAAAGATCAAACAATGTGGAAATTATAACACAAAAGGCAGAGATTTTCTTGACATGGGAAGATTGAAAATTGTGAACTTTGAAATCTTTTATATGCATTTGCAGCTCCGATGGGGTCAATAATTAGGTTCGATGGTTGAATTGAATTGGGGAAAGAAGAAGAAGGAGGAATTTCACCCATTATTAATTGTTCGAAACTTATTAGCAACTTGGAATTGAAATTGAAATTTTCAGTTTAATTTGGAGATTTTTGAATTTGGAGAAGAAGAAGAAGAAGAAGAAGGATGCTGGGGATTTTTGAATTTGGAGAAGAAGAAGAAGAAGAAGATAGATGTTTTGAATTTGGATTTTTTTTTCCAGTTTGGGGATTTTTTATTTTGGAGAAGAAGAAGATGAATTTGAATTGGAATTTTTAGTTTTAACTTTTTTTGTGTGTTAGTTTTAATTTTAGACGCGCCTTTTTTTAATTAAATAATTATGTTTTTTCCACGTCAGATTTAGGGTGTAAAAAAATTCACTTTTAAGTAGTTTAGGTGTGTATTAGGTCACTCTAATAGTTTGTGTGAATTCGATTTTTCGATAATAGTCTAGGATGGAAACGATGCATTTTTCCATTAAAAAAATAAAAAAGAACTTTGCTATGTTTACCAAATTGCCTTATAAGGTTACATTAATGCTTACCTTTGATTGACTTTTATTTATAATAATAAATAATAAAGTGTAGTGTTGAGTTCTAAGCCTAAAGGGCATGTTTTTTCATTCAAAATTTCAATGAGGCATCTAAAAATTTAAAAAAATCCAAAATGGAGAATGCAAACGAAGGCAGGAGCACGGTTTTAACTTACCGAGTTCCTTACCTTACCATTTGTGCAGGTTAATAGGCTATTTCCAATAGATCCTCAGCTTAGAAGAGATTTTTTTTTTAAGTAGGGTCGCAAGATATCCTGTAAATGAAATAACCGACCAACATGGGTTATGGTGCAGCGGATGAGCTGCTCCACCCTTAACCAGAGATCGACGGTTCAACCCTAGACATGGAGAAAACTCTGTTGGGAGCACTACCCCTGAATTGGGCCCTACCCGGCGCGAATCCAGATTAGTCGGGTTCCAATGCAGGTACCGGACACCGGATGGGAAATCAAAAAAAAAGTAAATGAAATAACCGATAGTAATACACAAACACATCAAAGAATAAGAAACCACAACAAAAAACTACTTACTGACAGGAAGGATGCTTAGAAGACTATAAACCTCCTCCATCAGTGATAACAATTGCAATTCTCTGTTCCTTACAGTTCCATTTCAACAACAATATACCAGCGTAATCCCACAAAGTGGGGTGTGGGAGGGCAGAGTGTACGCAGACCTTACCTCTACCCTAGAAGTGGATAGGCTGGTTTCAAAAAGACCCCCAGCTCAAGACAAAAACAAGCTGTTTCAATCCAATTTTCTTTCATCACAGAAACATGAAAGTTCGAGACAGATCCTACATGATTATTCATACATTTATAAAGAAGATAAAACTTGGCCTTTGCTTTCACAGTAGTTTCTCATGCAAAATGTTTCCATATTCAACAGTTAAAATAAACCGAGAATCACCATCTATCAAGTCATCACTATGTAAACATGGAGGGACAAGTCCCAGAATCAAACTGTCTGGCAAGAAAACAAAATGTCAAATGTTGAAACAGTAGTCGGTTACACTACCCAAGTCACTTTCTTGCTGTGTCCAAGTTGAAGTCCTGAAGGTTAAGCAACAGATCATCAGCACTCAAGTACACCTTGTTAGCTGAGTGTGAGATAGTCTGGGCGATTTCTCTGGCTGCTTCAATCTTCCTGAGTGTGATAAACGCTGGATTGTTGGCAATAGCTTGACCAATCAGCTGGGCACTCTTAGCTTCTCCCTGCAGAACACCGAATATGAAGTCAACTCTACTGTTTCGTAATGTATCCCTGTCCCCACCACAATCCCACCCAAATAAATAACACATAATGGAAAATCTTAGCCAAAAACAATCGGTAGTATAGTTTTCTACTCTAGTTTGCCAGTAGATGAAAGCAAACTCGGATGGGCTGGAGTTACTGAGGAATGATGGGCTGGAGTGAGAGCTACTCATAAGACATTATCAATAAAGTACCGGATAAATGATAGGATGTGTAGTGACAAAGATTGAATTAACAAGGAGAAATGAAGAGTGGAACTTATATGGACCTGAGCTCTGATAACAGCACTTCGCTTATCTTGCTCAGCTTTTTCCACAACAAACTTAGCTCTCTCGGCTTCTTGCGCAGCCACTTGTTTTGCTTCAATTGCAGCAGTAAATTCTTTTCCAAAAGTCAGGCTTGTTATAGATACATCATCTAGAGCAATGTTGAAGTTGGCTGCCCTGTCCGTCAAAATCTTCCTTATTTCTCTGCTAACATTCTGCACAAAGTACAGAAGACGGGAAACAATGAGATGTTTACTACTAGCATTTTAACAAGCTCCTATGTGTCGCAATGGAAGGTTTGCAGTTCATTACTTTCCCTACTTCAAAGAAGAGGGGTAAGTATCCAATAAGCTTTCAGCACAATGGGCCTGTAATCGCAGTGCACTGGTACAGGTAAGAGGAATTGCCAGCTATAGCATAAATTACTTCCACCAAGAAGAACATAAACTAAATACGTAAGGCCTCTTGGACGTACCTCTCTCTGGGTGATGAGCTGGCTAGCATTGTATTGGGCAACTACAGCCTTCAAAGTTTCATGAATAATTGAGGGTAGGACCCTTTCATTGTAGTTTTCACCAAGAGTTCGGTAAACAGTGGGCAGTTGATCTGGAACTGGACGAGTGAGAACCCTAAGACCGATTTTTACCTGTGCAAATAAATAGGAAAAAGACTGTTAAATCCTGTAATTATAACAGTGTAAGCTTTCTGTCCCAAGGATAAAGCAATCTGTACTTCGTAAGTTTGCAGTTGTCATAAATATATCCACTCTTTTTTCCCTATTTTGGTTTCTTTCTTCTTTCTTTTTTCTATTTCTTTTAGTCCTTGGGGATGGCAAGAAAACAAATATTAAGAGAAAAAATTACCATCTGAAGGTCACGACTTCCCGAAGTGCTCTCGACGAGATGGGGTCGTGCACGGACATCATAGATGACTGGTCTTTCAAACCAAGGAATCATGAAGTGTGTCCCTTCTGGATAAACCTACTCATAAACCAGTTAACACAGGTTGTTAAAAGGGAAAACACAAACATGGGCACATATCAAACATACAAGTGGAGAAAAGACATGGTTGAGAGTCATACAATGCTGTTGACCATAACCATCCAACACGGACACGTTTGAGTTTATAACAAAATAAAAACATTAAAAGCTATGAAAATCCTTCCATATATTAAAACAGAAAAAAGAACAGCCTATATAAGGCACCAAAAGTTCAAGTTCCACTTAATAAGTTTCTTCACTTAACACGGATAACATAGGCATAATTTTGGAGCAATTGATGCTAACCAAAAGTCAATCCAACTGATACCGAAAAAGAGGACTGAAATTTCATCACGGTCCGAAAGAACCAAAGGCATAGAATACCTTGTTTTTGACACCACCAATACGGTTGAAAACAATGGCGCGATGCCCACCCTCAACATTGTAGAGACTGTTGGCAACTCCATAGACACCAAGACCAGCAACAATTCCGAACTTGATCAAAGCAGAAGCTGCACCACCACCAGGCATCTTAGGAACCTTAACATTGTTGAGATTCATTTTACCAGTCCCTGAAATAAACCAATCATATTCATGTTTCCAGTTACCAAAAATCAAGAGCCAACTAGTATGGAAAAGAAGTGTTCCATCTGCAATCTGAAGAGCTTTAACAAGCAAGCACACAACCAGACACACTCAGAATTGGTAAGCATGGAATGTTGTTCCCATAGCCTACAATTCAAATAGAGCTCAAGTGTTTTAATAGAATTTTCTCTTAGACTTCCAATGTGGGAAAATATATTTTAAAGGTAGAGTGATGCTCTGTTTATTAAGCAGACGAAATCAACCAGTCAACTATGCTACGGTACCAAATTAACTTGGATCAGCTATATTAAATCGTACATATACTTTCCACTTTAACCCAGCTAATTTCACTCATTACTCATCAATCAAAATTTTTACAGAAAATAGTATCACAGAAAACGTCATTCGAAAACCAAAATCGCAATAGCATATAGCGTAAAGAGCATCAAATTGGTTAAAAAATAAAACTCTAACGGACAGCATACTCAAGCATATGTAGATGGAACAAAATGGAGTTTTCAGATAAATTTGAATTAGCAAAACTGAAAGGTTCAACTCAATGTAAAATTACTTTTTAACTTCAACTCAATGTAAAATTACTTTTTAACATTTTAAACATTCACTAGCAAACTGTCAAAGAGGTACACATAAATAGCGTTACAAACACTAACTCAACCAGAACAGAAAAGGAAGAAAAACGAACAAAAACTTATTTAAACAAGTAACGCTCACCAATAATCCTAAAAATGCTTCAACAACAGTAGCAACTACGTGTACCGAATTAACTTGGAATCAGCTAAACCATTCCAGCAAATTCAGCCCAATACTCAATCAAACCAATCTCAAACTAAACAAAATCTAACTCTCACTGAAAGCACCATTCAACAACAACATACCTAGTATATTCCCACCAAGTGGGGTCTGGGGAGGATAAGTGTAAGCGGTCCATACCACTACTCCCGATAGACCCCCAGCTCAAGAATAAAACAATCTAGAAAAGGAATAGTAAAAAGACAAGATACAATAGAAATTACCACACCCAATAATACCATAGACATGATTCACCAAGTACTACAACAAAAGAAACAACATTTTGAAATAATACTAGTACTATCGCTACTAACACGGATAACAATATCCTCCTACCTACTAGAACTGACGCACTCGTTTCTACTATCCTTCTTCCCTAATCCGCCTCCTCCACGCCTTCCTATCTAGGGTCATGTCCTCGGTAGCTAAAGCCGCTCCATGTCATGCCTAATCAACTCCCTCCAATATTTCTTCAACCTACCCTACCCCGCCAAAAACCATCCATACCCAACCTCTTAACACCTCCTCATCACATATCTGAACCATCGGCAATCTCACTTCCCGCATCTTGTCTTCCACTGAAGTCACTCTCACCTTCCCTCGTATAACCTCATTTCTAACCTTATCTCTCCCGGTCAGTTTACACATCCATCTCAACATCATCATCATCTCCATCACCTTCAACTTCTGGATGTGGGAGTTCTTAACTGGCCAACACTCCGACCCATACAACATAGCCGGTTAGACTGCTACTCTGTACAACTTACCTTCAGCAGGCAAACAAAACCCAAAATCACAATAACCGTTAAAACTTAAAGTAACAGTTTGACATACATTTCAAGTAACAAAACTAAATAAAATTTTACAATAATAAGTTGTAAAAGAGTTACAAATTGGTAAATAAAATGAATAAACTACTTCACTGTACCAAATTAAACTTAATATCAGGTAAATTATTCATTCCAATACTCAATAATCAGTGTTCAATATCGCATAAATCATCGCACAAATCCCAAAATCCACAACAATCCGACAAACTGGGTCAAAATAAAACCCTGATGGAGTTTTTAGATACACTTCAAGTAACAAAACTAAATAAAATTTTACAATAATAAGCTGTTAAAGAGCTACAA
>NC_061120.1:7099721-7152083 GCF_002878395.1 Capsicum annuum | reverse complement strand
ATAAGCTGTTAAAGAGCTACAAATTGGTAAATAAAATGAATAAACTACTTCACTATACCAAATTAAACTTGGAATCAGGTAAATTATTCAAGCTAATTCATTCCAAAACTCAATAATCTGTGTTTAATCTCGCCGAAATCATCGCACGAAACCCAAAATCTACAATAACCTGTTAAACTTCAAAACAACAAATAGCGTCAAAAATAAACAATTTAAGTTTTCCGCACTGCCATTGTTCAAAATATTCTACTCTATCAGGTAAACATTAACCAACATTTTCTTTTTCAACATTTATGTACAAAAAATTGGATAACCTGCCATAGCCGGTTAACTTTAACTAATAGTGTAGAATATTCTGTACAATGACAGGGCACAAAACTGATGGGAGTTTTGAGATACAGAAAAACTGAAATACATAATAAAAGTAAAACCCACCTATAATCCCCCAAAATTATTCAACCAGCTAAAATCAAAGTAATCAAAAATTAATAAACTATTCTATGTTAAAACCAAATCAATAGAAAATTTTACAATAATAAGCAGTTAAAGAGCTACAAATTGGTAAATAAAATGAATAAACTACTTCACTGTACCAACCAGCTAATTCATACACATTAATAGAAATTTTTTACAATAATAAACTGTCAAACTAAAATAGTGACAAATCTGACTTAGAAAAATCAAAAAAAAAAAAAAATAATTACCGAAGAATAATTTACCTGAATGAAAGGAAGAAGAGGAGGAGTTTAGGGTTTAGGTAAGAGAGGGAGAAGAGAAAGGGACTGAAAAAGGGTAAACGGAAACTTGGACAAGGGTTTAGGGTTTTTCCATTTTATTTTTATTTTTATTTTTGTTGAATAATTTACATATTTTTATTGGGCTTAAAGAATTGGGCTCTTTGTTTGGGCGTTTAAGGAAAAATTACGGGCCAAGTGTTGGGATTTTTGTCCTAATTTTCTTATTAAACTTAAGTTTTACTTTTACTTGAAAGAAAATAAAAGTAATATCATAATTACTTTTAATTTTTCTACAAGAAAAATATAAGACTTTTCATATTTGACTAAGCTCTTTCTTGAAGGAAAGATTTTGGACATCTATAAATAGAAGGACTCGTTCTCATACCATAACACAAAAATATCCACAATGTAGTCATTTTAAGAGTTTCATTTAGGAGGAGATTTTCTCTCACATTAGTTTTATACTCTTTAATATTAGATTTTATATGTAGGCCAAGACGGAGTATTTGGAATGAAAGTTTAGTGACTTGAGGCAAAAAGATGATGCGGTGGTGAGGTTGGACTCCCAGGATGTTTGTAAGAGGGATAGTTTTAAGTATCTTGGTTTTATGATCCAGGAAAATTGTGAGATTGATGAGGATGTCATTAATCATATTGGAGCTGGTTGGATGAAGTGAAGGCTCACCTCGGGAGTGTTGTGTCATAAGAAAGTGTCCCTTAAGCTTAAAGGCAAATTTTATAGAGTGGCAGTCCATCCGGCTATGTTGTATGGTGCGGAGTGTTGGCTAGTCAAGCACTCCCACATCCAAAAAGTGAGGGTGGCGGAAATGAGGATGTTGCGTTGGATGTGTGGGTTTACTAGATGGGACAGGGTTAGGAATGAGATTATCCGAAAGAAGATGAGAGTGGCTTCGGTGGAGGACAATATGCGGGAAAGAAGGCTGAGATGGTTTGGACATGTGATGAGGAGAGACGCGGATGCCCCAGTTCATAGGTGTGAGAGGCTAGCTTTGGATGGCTTCAGGAAGAGCAGAGGTAGGCCGAAAAAATACTGGAGGGAGGTGATCAGACATGACATGGAGCAACTGTAGCTTACTGAGGACATGACCCTAGATAGGAAGGTATGGAGGTCGCGAATAAGGGTAGAAAGCTAGCGGGAGGGTGTGGGTTGTAGCAAGCCATCAGGAGAGATCTTGTGTAGCCGGGTTGGTAATTTTAGGACTGGGTTCATAGGTGTCTATGGCTGTGAGTATTTGTTACTTATACGTGGGTGTCCCATTCATGATTTCTCAGTTGCTATTTTCTTATTTTGTGTTGCTTTATCTCTCGTATTTTCGTACTGCTCTGATTTACTTTTTATTATTCCTTACACCTTTTCTGTTATGTAATCCATCTCCTAGTCTACTATTCTTTATCTTGAGTCGAAGGTCTATCGAAAACAGTCTCTCTACTTCTTCAGAGGTAGCGGTATGGACTGCGTACATCTTACCCTCCCCAGACCCCATTTTGTGGGAACGCACGGTTTTTTTTTGTTGTTGTTGTTTATATATAGGCCAATTGGCTAAATCATAAATGATATATGTTTTTTTAGTTTAGTTTTGTGTTATCTAAATTCTCTATGCCGCACCCTCAATTTCGAATCCAACAATAAGAAACCTGCGTCCTTAATTAAGGGCAATTTTCACAAATTCTGGTTGTTTGATACCCAATTACAATTTATTCTGATTATTTTGATATTTACTAAAAAAATCTCGATTTTTCATTGTCGTGATACACAACTAAGGCTTACGATACATCACAATATGATCCATAAGTATCAAAGTAATTGACTGATACATAAATCTTATGTGTTAATACGACAGCGATGCATTCAGATGCATAAGTCTAACGTATCAATAGCACAAAAAGCATTTCAATATATTATTTTTGTCAGATTTTCAATCAAAGACATCTTTTTTATGTATCTATAACCAACGGTAAGATACATGACTTATACATAACTTTTGTACATTTGGTAGAGGGTTGTGTGATGTATCTTCTTGTTCTTTTCAATAAGCTACATCAGTCATGTATCTTTGAACTCCCTTAACAAATACATTTGGGTCATGTGATGTATCTTCTTATCCTTTTCTAATTTGAAGATTTAAAACTTCAAGAATGGAGTTCTCTTTCAGCTCATTCTTCAAAGCTCCAGCTCAACGAGCTGCATTCTTTTCTGCTTTCTTCTAAATGAAATCAAATAATGAATTCAAATTTAAACATTCAACAATCAAGCTACAAGAAAATCAAATTGATGTTCATCGCAATCTCGAACACCCAACACAACAACGATGTATTTTTTAGATCTAAAATACCCAATTTTTATTTTAACCAATAACTTATTTTTGTAGGGTCCCAATCAAATTCTAAGGTCCATTTAGAGTATTCTTGGCTTGTATCGAAATCAGTGACATCTGGTGCAGCCCAAATATTGCTTCAGCGGAAGTTGCTTTAATGGAAAGAGGTTGCTTGAGTGGCGACTGCTTTGGCGGTACCTGACCGCGTATGCAATGGCCATCCTAGTGGTTTTGTCACTTTAGCGATAACAAGTCTTTTAAGCGGTTGAAGAGTCACTTAAGTTGCCATCAATGGTATATAATTTCACAATTTTTCACCATTTTGGACATTGATCTTCAGGCTTGGATGATTTTTAGGATTTTCTTTCCCATTTGAGCTTTGATAAGCTCCAAAATCATAAATTTATTACTTTACTTCGATTTGTATTCATTAAAACACTCTTTAATCTTGGTTTTAACATGAAATTTTGATGGTTTTTTTTTTTAAAAAGCTTAAAAATAGTTTTTCTTTGTTTTGAACCTCGTTTTGAACTCATTTTCAGGTTGATTTTCAACTATAGATTCCTTTAAACTTGGAGAACGTATTTTAAAAATAAAATTTCAGTTTCACCCCTTTTATTTTTGAATTTATTTTTTGAATCCGTTTAGAACCTGACTCAAATATGGACAATATGAGTATCCTTAACTTTATTTTAACACACAGATATTGTATTTGATTATTGTAGTTGATTCTTAGACTGTTGGAAATATGAAATTTTCATGTTAAAGGGCATTAGGATTGGATTTCATCATTTAGTTGTGACTTAATTTTTTTCTGACTAGACAAGGTAGTTAATGAATAAGTAAATCATGCTATGGATTGGGAAAAGTAACCATGAGATGTGATTTTTGAGTTACTATATATTGTGTGATGCTCGTGTGTGGACTTATTTTTTGTTGTTGTTGGCTTATAATATTATATGCTATGTGTCGCCTGTGCAGGGGCTTTATTTGAAATCATTAGCTTTATTTATATATTTATTGCCTTATTTCTTAATGTGATACCCGTGCGGGGTCTTGAATAGATCTTGTAGGCTTTATTGAGCGTTGTTTGCTTTTATTATGATAGAAACACCAAAGTTATGGGTTGATATGCCATTAATGATGTTTTACATGCATGTTTATTCTGATGGTGTCCAACTAGAACTGATATCATGAAGCTAACATGTTGAGTTGATTACTGAGCTCGTTTGAATATGTATTGAATGGATTGGTATACTCATACTGTTTGATTGTGAGCATTATCTCCTCATTGCATACATACACATTCATGAGGTATCAGTACCATTGAGGGACATTAATTTTTGAAAGAAAATGAGACACGTTTGAAAATACTATGTATTACTTGTCGTGTATTTAGCTTCAATTTGTACTTTCATGTATGTTTGACCTTTTTGATGTTATATATATGAAATTTTTCTGCTTACAGGTTGCGTGCTCATAGTATTTTCTTTACTTACCTTATTTTCTACTTTACTCACTCTTTCTATGATACCTATTAAGTAAAAGTGGATCGTACTCATTCCTATTGTGCCCTTTTGGTGCAAATTTTAGAATGAGTATGACTCATGGAAGCTGATTCGTGTGGTTGAGCTAGTGATTTCTCATGTTACAGGCCCGCTCTAGATTTATCAGAATCGACTCTAGACCACCTTTATATATTAGTTGTCTTTATTTTTATTTCAGAGACAAACTTGTATTTTCAGATTTGATTATGTATTAGATGCTCTTATACTCATGACATCAGTTTTTGGGATGGTTGTATCTTGTTCAGACTTTCGTATTTATCTATATTATGGTCTGACTTCGTTCTTGAAGTCTCACCTTAGTTTACTTTTTATTGTTGGCTTCGATTTTTCTTTATCTTTGAATGATTGGGTTATTTATCAAGACTGGACCACGACAAGTGTCATCATGACCTCGTTATTGGATCATGACAAATATTTATCAATTAGTTTCAATAAATATTAACAGGGAAAAGTAACTATATAAACTTATTAGATTAGTTATTACAAGTTATAGCAAAACTTTTAAATTTTCAAATTATAGCAACTTTCATCTTACAAAAATATATAAAAAATATTTTTTTTGGTTGAAAATACAAAAAAAGTAATTAATGAAAAAAAAAGTAAAATTTAATACAATTAATATACAATTTACCTTCCTTAAAAGTAGTTAACCTTAATTACTGATATTTATCCACTCTTAAATCCCTCTAACCGTTTATTTTTGTTCCTATTTTAATGCTTGCATTAAGAGTTCCATCTTCATACACTATCTTCCTCTTTGTACATGATTTTTCTCTGTCAGTAAACAAAAATAAGTATTTCATTAGAGAACAAATATGAGTTCTATTAATTTGCATTCAATCATGATACGCCATGGAGGGAGATAAGATTCTCCAGATTTGTTAATTTTTTTTACGCCTTATAAATGAATTTAAATATTTTTTTGGTGTGTTTCTTCAATTATCTGTTGTTACATTGTTGAATTTTTTATGTTTATCAATTGCATGAATACTAAAATTATTGTATAAACAGGAATACCGAGGGACTTTGGAATGGATGGGATAATGTATGATGCAACAACAAAGTATAAAAGATTAGTAGAAGCAATCGCAACACAACTAATGATAGACACATATGCAAAAAAACTTGAAATATGATACATAATAAGTGATAGACGCCCAACTATGGTCATACACAATGATACAAGTGTACAAGTGTATCTGGAACAGAAGAAAACGGTTGCTGATTTCTTCTTAAAATATCCATTGTACTTTACAATTTTGGATAAATCGGACGGTGTAATTAACCAAACTGAAGGAGCAATTGTTTGTGTTGGGCAAAAGTGTTCTAACGAAAAGAATGAATAAAGGAGAAAGCTATTTTCAAAAGATTGTGTTCGTTTGTTCGGGATAAGTCCAGATTTTGAAGAATTTAAAGAATAACATGTGGATATAATTTATGATGTAACGAATATCAACATAGATGTAAAACAAACTTACAAGGATAAACAAACACTGGCTAATGTTATGGAGTTACATGCATTTATGTAACAGTTCTCTTATTGAACTGAAAAGTCAAGTGGAAGCAGGTAAAAATATTTTTTTTTGTGTATTAAATTGAATATTTTAGTTGTATGTTAATCAGATACCTGATTTGTTGAAGTAATTTTTTGTTAAATTTAACAAATACTATTTGATTTGTGTGGTAGAGAACTGTACTTGGTTTCTTCGTTCTTCCAGAATTAACAAATCAAAGATTTTTAAGATGCTCAATAAATGATCAAGTTTATGCAAGGCGTCAAGAGATGACAAAAGTGGTAGCCGGACCGATCTTAGGTAATTATGTGGACATCAAAAGAATATACACTCCCAACGATATTGTTTCTGACGTGATGAGGGAGCATGGGATTTCACTAGATTATCATCAGGCATGGCGTGCAAAAATTAAAGTAGTTAAAATATTACGTGGTATTCCTATCGATCATATCAAAAGATAGCAGGTTATTTATATATATTGGAAAAGCATTATCCTGGATCTGTTGTTAGCTGGGAGAAAATCGAAGAAATAGATTTTTGTATGCGTTTGTTGCATTGGACGCTTTAATTTGTGGATGGGGATATTGTAGGCCGATTGTTGTAGTCGATGGAGCAGCTCTAAAATCGCTTTACGGTGGAACTATACTGACTGCGAGCACGTTGGACCCAGGAGGTAAAGCTTATTTTTTAATTTCTTTTTTTTTTTAAATGAAAATCATATCAGAATGTTAAGGTGTTGTATAATATTGATATGTCATATGTATGTATTTTGTTTATCTTGCTAAAAAGTAATCAACCAGTAAATTATATGAAGTATGTTATGATTGTAGGTCATATACTACCCCTTGCTTATGCTGTGGTTGATTCAGAAAATGTTTCATCTTGAACTTGGTTTTTTGATAAATTTAAGATTGCATTTGGGGAAAGGAAAGGTATGTGTATAATGTCCGATAGAAACGAGAGTATTTGGAAGGTAACATCTACAGTATATCTAAATCTATCACATCATGGTTGTTTTTGGCATTTCTAGTACAACATAAAGGTAAACTTTTGTAAGAATCTTGAAGAATTGCATAATTTTTTTTTTTGCAATGGCAAAGGCATATACTCTACAATAATTTGAAGAGTTAATGGAAAGGGTGGACTAAATAGATAAGAGAGTTAGGGGGTATTTATTCGAAATTGGCTACCACAAATGGGCAAGGATTCATTCTACTGTCAAACGAACTTGAACGATGACATCAAACATATCAGGATCCATCAACAACACCAACAAAATAGCTAGAAGATTACCCGTGGTTTCAACAATGAATTTTATGATTTTAATGATTGAATCATGGAATGCAAAACAACATGAGGAGGCAACAAACACGTTAATAGAGTTGACAGTCAAATATAATGATATTTTGATAAATAATCATTTGCCTTCTCAGAGAATGATGGTAAGTCCTTTATCCATTACTTTTTACATGAGTTAAATTTTTGTTTATAAAATAGAGTATTAAATTTGCTTCTGAATGTAGGTAAAAGCATCGAATGAATTTCTGTATACTGTAAGTAAGGGAGAAAAAAGATTCATTATTTATTTGCAAAGCCGAAAGTGCAGCTGTGGAGAATTTCAATTGGAACAAATACCCTGCTCTCATGCCATGGTTGCTATTACATATAGAAACCAACATGGCGAGAACTATTGCTCACCTTACTACAACAATAAAAATTTCAGAGATGGTTATGCCATACCAGTTGAACCTTTTCCTTGTGAAAGTACATGAGAAATACCACGTGAAGTGTTGGATGAAGTTGTATTTTGCCACCTGATTCAAAACGAACTCACGGAAGATCATGTTATGAAAGATGGAAAGCACCAAATGAAGACAAGTGTAAATGTTCAAAGGTTACATGTAGTGATTGTCATCGTGAGGGGAACAATAAAAGGACTTGCCATAAACATGCACCACCTGCTTAAGATGGAATTTGTGTTTCTTACTTTATGTTGATGTTAATGTTTTTTTTTTTAAAATGATTATGATCAATAAATTAAAGTGTTAAGATTTGTGTTGTTTTAAGTAAATTGTGGTTGTGGATATTTATTTTTATTGATTTGAAATAATCAAATGTTTGAGAGTTGGTGAATTTCTTTTTCAATTAATATGACTGAACACGTATATAATATTGCAAAAAATAACAACATACACCAGAAATGCATAGTAATGTACAGTAATTGCAAACCAGGACTCTTATCCATATAAGATAGTGATAGATATTTACCATCCTAGCTTGCTTAATAGATTACAATTTGTAGAATCATATTTGCATACATGTAAAGTTCAAAGATGGAGATAAGGAGAAATAAGCAGGTAGGTCACTTATGCATTGTATATAAATCATGTTGGAGCAGACGTTTAATACAAAATAAAAGAATCAAGAAAAAAAGCTTCTGCTTATTGTTTTTTTATTTGAATCATAAAGTTTTACTTCTTTTTATCTTATCTAAGTTTGTCTTTGGTTAATATCTGTGGGGTTGCCAAACTTTGATTGCCATTAACACAGTTTTTTATTTCCTTCTGCACTTAATGACTTAAAAAATGGGTTATTCTTTTTGACATATACAAATAAAAAATTGCAAAAATTTTATAAATTAGTTAAAAGTTAATATTCAGAGCATGATGATGTGTTTCATCTCTTTTTAAAATATTCATCTATATAAGAAAGAGGACTGCTGAAGAATGTTAAATTATCATAATTAACGTCAAGAAATGCAAGACTTAAAATGAGAATCTACATTTGAATGGGATTCTGCACGTCAAGAAGTACAATGTATAATAGTTGAATGCAACAAATGCAAGTATCAAATTAGGTTGAATATTATATATCTATAAGAACCAATATAAGCACAAGAACTTCCCCTATTAAAAACACTGTTGCTTTACTTCATCACATAAATAAAGTTTAACCAAAAGGAACCAAAATTAATATAGAGTAACAAAAAAATCTGGGTATCCTTGTAAATATTATAAAAGATCCTACTACTTTCAAATATCAAAACATCCGTCAAAAAACACAAGAACTAATTAAGAACAACTACTATTGTAATATTTTATAACTGGTAGTATTGTATTCTTGAACTTTCAAATTGCTTCCTAGATCTTTTGAAACCACCATACTTGCTAATAACATTTTCAGGTGCCTCACTTTCATTGATTGCTCCATCATTCTGCTTTCGTCTGGCATAATCCCATAGCAGTGCATCGTATTTGAGTTGATGATTGATAGCACCAAAAAATCTACTGAAAATATCAAACATGCCATGACTAACATACTCAGCAAAGGCACATACAAACATACCACAATCACTACAAAAAAGAAAATCAGAAAAATCACTTATAAAGTAACATATATATTAATATAAATACATAAAACCATAATTTAAATGAAAATTACTTAGATTGTGGTCCTTGTTGTGGTGTATCCTTAAAAATGACATACTCCAAAGGTTCACTCAGTGATTTATCAATGTATACAACTTTTCGATGTCAATCAATATCCAAATATTTTCCGTAAAAATTAGTGGCAACCAAAAACATAGGTATCATGGTAGAAAGAGACCGAACATGATCTAAAACATTCTTTGAATGGATAGCACCTCCCATCATTGAATCATAAATATATAGAAACCTATGTCTAATTCGGAAAACAACCAATATCCAATGAAATAACTCACTAACATTCACAGGAATGATGATATTATCAACTGAATCCCAGGGAGCATTGGCAAGCAATTTGTAACCCCTAATGTACTGGATAACATGGTGTTCAGGAATAATACAGCCCATATCTTCATTCAAACTCAACCATTATTGATGAATTGAACGTATCAATTTAACAAAGAAGATATTAGTAGTGATGTATGCAATAGGCTTCACAACATTGTACTTTGATTTTTTCTCAAGTAATACATTATCACGTCAACATGCTGAATAAACAAAAATTATATTAGATAAAAGCAAACAGATAATACAGATATGCAGAACAACACAGGACAAAGAGAATTATACAATAGCATAATTAGTGTGTATTGTGCACAAAATACTCGCAATTCAAACATACTAATCAGAATTATACACTAACATACATAGTTGGAGGCATCATTCTTTTATAAACACAATTTGTAGCTTGAAAAATATTGCATACAATTGATTTAGTCAGTCATTAAAAGTAGCCAGAGAGAGTAGGTATGCCAATAAATACATCAAAAACAAACTGTGGCAAACCCATGATATGATAAAGAATAAAAAATTTCTCGTTCAACAAATAATAATGGTACCACACATTAAAAAGTTAAAATGGTATGGTGCATTAAACTAAGCAAGAACAAAGAACTAAAAATAAAGAATGTTAAACATTTGGTTATCACGGATTGTGGAGAAAGTTAACTATTTTACTCAATTTGGGGGAAATAACTTACACACTAACTAGTTTTCTATTCTTACAACTATAACACGCACTTTGCAACACTTTCATTGTGAATTCCCTCTCCAACAAAATAAAACACTGACAAGATGATTAGTTTAATTTCATACACTAAATTTACATCACATATGAACAATGAATGCACAAGTATACAAGCAAATCTTGTACTGCATATCACTTGAAGGACAAGAATATTTTGTCGAAGGAATAGAATGCATGACACTACCAAACATTATAGAATGTAAGAAATAAAATAGAGTGCATGACACTAGCAAACAACATAATTAAATGCATTAAATCCCAAAAAAAAAGTATAAACTGTATATGATTTAGTCCATTATAAAAGGAAAGGAGAATTGAAGAAATAATTGAAATCATGGACAAAATGCTTTTAATCAAATTTCTCCAACTTGAGCTTCCAAATGTATGATGTTTGAAAGAGAAAAAAAAAAGCGAAAGAAGAATGTAAACAAAATCAATGAAGCAGGCAGGCATCGAAGAAGTGTAATCTTCAAGGCTCATAAACTGAATGAATTAGCCACAGAAGTGTAATTTTCAAGACTCAAGAAACGATGTATGATCCCCCAAAATTAAATTTTTGAAAAGACTATGCTTTGTACTGCTATCTACACATAAAATAAACCTGAAGAATTATTCAATACCAAATAAAATACAAAAAACATACCTCATCATTCCATGATCGTCCAGTGTGAATCAAGATGCGAAACCAATCTTTATCTTTAATTTTTATGTCAGCCAATACAAATTCAGAAATTATCTTATTCTGTATAGCAGTATTTGCAGCAGTCCTACATACATTTTTAAAAGGTAATAAATATTTTTATTGAACTGTTAATAAAAAAATTTTGAAATTCAGAAAACACACCTTTTTCCTCTTGACTTCGAATTTGGGTAACACTAATTAGTGAACAGCTGAATTAAAAAATTCGGAGTCTCAAACCCAATATACTCCTGAAATAGATGCTTTCTCTTGAAGTACAACGGACATCTTCGGGAGCTTATGCCAGATTGGTTATACACACCTACTGGAGATTTGTCAAACATTATAGGCATAGCGATATATGCTTTTGGTGTTTCCAATACTCTAAATATTGGTTCAAGAGTAACTAATTGAGACTTAGTAAAGAAGGGTATGTCATCCAACGGCGACTGATCATTGACAGAATTATTCACAACTGGATTGTTAAAAACTATGAATGAAACATGAGAACTCATGAAGTGAATTTCAATAATGTATAATCTTGTTATTATATAAATAAAATTAAATATGAAAGTATAGAAATATTACCATCCAATCAGACAGAAACATCATCACTAAAAGAATATCTTTCAATGGCAGGATCAATAAGCACTTCATCTTGCTTCTTGCTTACACTTGGTGTTTGTAAATCAACGTTCATATTCTTAGGAAAGATATAGTACTTTAATAATAGTTAGTAATGACAAAACTGATAACAAATATATGATAGTTTAATGCAATGAAAACTAAATCTCTTTTTTAATAAATCCATACGATTGTTGTTTAACCAATCTTAATTCATTCAATATCAGCTTCACGAATTCTTCAACAAACTCCCTCATCCTATTAAATTAACTATCAACCTGAAAAAACATAAAATAGTGAAAAAGATATATGAAAAACTGATTCATATTAGTAATGAAATTATACAATTATAGATTAAACATACATTCTTCTGATATTCTATCATTTCTTTGAAAACCTTCACATACATAAATATAAAGTACTTAGTTAATAGTACAACTGAAAAATATAACTCTACAAAATGAATACAAAAAAAATTGTGCTGAAAAGATTATGTGCATTATAACGTTTTACGTATCATTCAAAATAAACCTTCTCCTGAAATAACGACATATCACGACGGACCTGCACATAAACATACAAAAAACATAAATCACATGTTTATTTTCTGTTTTGAAAACAATACTGAATATGTACTTGAAGATTAAATTAGAAACATACATTGGCTATTTCATTCTTTAAGACAATAAATACATCTTCAGATATGGGTGGTTCAAAATGGTCTGAATCATAATGATGTTCATGACTCAAGATGTCCTGATAAATAGCTCCAAGGTTGAATTCCACCTCCTTTTCATCAGTAAACACAATGTCTCTGAACACATACTGAAGTTTAAATAAAATATTAGATATATAATTAAAAACTTGTATGTATAAAAAGTGTTATTGCATATCAATGGTATACATATTATTTTAATGAAAGATTTTATTTTGAACCAAATCAAACACGAGGTCAAATTAACAATATTAGTAGTCTAGTACAGTTACTATGTATTTCATTGCTATATTAATTCAGAGGGGAGATAAAGAGAAAAACATTGCAAGAACAATACCATTCATAGAAAATTTTACATGCATTTTCTATCCCTGCATGTGCAGCATTTATGCACTTGTCTTCACTAGCATGTTAGGACTTCTATTACTAGATCCCTGCTTTAATGAAGATTAATTGAAACCTTTATCTTAAGGACACATTAGGTCAGAATTGATAATATAATGTCGTAATTATCTTATATACATAAAGTATAAAGAAAAATTGTAAATACTATGGCTCTTCGACCCCATTAATAGCGTGTACTCTAGACCAATATGGACGTACATTGATTACTATATTAGATATTTGTCATCTCTAACCAGCTATACATGTAAATACTATATCATGCTTATTCAAGTTTTTGGAAAGTAATTTGAATAATATAAACACTAGTATGCCCAATAAATGTTACTGCATACCAATAATATACATATAAAATATGAAGAAAACATGCTGATGCGTAAAATAATTACTTAACAAAATACAGTTAGAATACGATCATTACCTCATTGTTGTACTGCTTGAACATTGTACTCTGAAGATAGTCATAAAAAATGAGTTCTTTAGATGACTCTCAATTTAAAATTCTTGAAATTTTGGATCCAATCCGATTAGCAACACACTTATCAATGTCCAAACAACACTCATAGAATCAGATTTGAAGTGCAAGATGAAATCCTCGAAAATGAAAAGAAGATGAATTTTTTTTCATCTTATGGCTACATGATTTTTTCAATACTTGAAAACACTCACCTCCCTAATCATACTTTAAATAGTGACCTGATTCTACCAAGTCAAAATCAACCTTTTTTATGAACGTTCTTGGTAGCTCAGATTGAAGAAATCGACTTATGAAGTATACTAATCTAATTTCATACAAATCTTCATCTCGAAAAGCAATCTTCTTGCCAACAAAATCATCATAGAAAACAGACCTCATTATCCTTATCCATACCGGGGTAATATCTATCCATTAATTTATTTTTTCCTTTAGGATCAGAAATAAAATTTGATTTCTTAAAACATTTCAACCCACTAACCACAAAAAATTCTCTCTTTTCGAAATGCAATTCTTTACCATTGATATTGAAGATGAATAAATCATCCCTATCGTTATCGATTTCTGCAAGTAGTAAACTACGAAGAAGATGGGGTTGAATTTTCAAAAAATGCATATTCAAAAAAATGACAAAATGGAGATTTCTAAAACACTTTGAAATGCTCTTTGGTCCATCTCTGTTTGAGATCATCAAACACATTAACTTTTATGTATGAAGATCAGTGAGTATACTACTTTTATCCTAAAAAAAAGAGATAAACAATTCACAACACTTTTACCATAAAATAAAAACATATGCGTTTTAATGATAACATCTCTGTTTTTCGCATACAATAAACAATTCACAAAACTTTTGCTATGAATGTATAAAAATATAATGAACCAACTTATTTCACAATTAAAAGTTATATTCAACTAACAATCATTAACGACAATAAGAGTGGCATTTCAACTTTCAACCATAACAACAACAAAAGTGAAAATTTTCAACTTTCAACCACTAACAACAACAAAAGAGATATTTTAACATAATCCGAACAGCAACAAGATCAAGAGTTATATTTCAACTTTAAACCACAAAAACTCAAAAATTAATAAAGGCTAATATACATGCATGTCATTTAAAAAATTAAAATTAATTTAATATCACTTTAATCAATTTAATACATATATGAAAAAAAAAATCAGATTACACTAACCTTGCACACATTTCTTGATTTCTTTTTGTCAAACTTCTCATCATCCACTTTGCCAACACTCACATTGACCTTTAACCTTGTAACTCCAGCATTTTCACGAATTTTGTTTTTTAATTTTTTCATTTTAGGCGCAGAAATTTCATCTTCAAAATTCGAATTGAAATCATGTTGACCAACATTTTTTTCTCTCTTATCAACCTTCTTAAAATCTGAAACAACCACCTTTTTTGATATGATATAGCTTTGCATGTTGAGTTATTGTTGCTTGAAGGATGATGAAATCTTTGAAAAATTGAATTTCATCTCAAGATTTCAATTTTATTGTGAGAAATAGAATCACATTCAACTACTTTTTGTTGTTCTTTGAATTTGGAGATGGGGTAAAGCACCCCAAATCAAACGATGGTCTTGAAAGATTAATAGGACTATTTTGTTGTATAATTCTGGGACTTTTCCTACTAAAAATAGAATCAAATTTGATTTTTTTCGGACATTGTCTCAAGAAAAGAAGAAAAAGTTTAAGATATGAATCCAAGCTCAATGGTGAATGGACATTGGGAAACCAAAAATCATATGATCAAAAGAAAAGAAAAGAAGTTGATAAGAGTAATGAGTTGAAGATGTCGTAAAAGAAGGAAAAACTTTTATTGATACTCGGTAAAAGTTAAAATACATATTACGTATGAATAGAAGTTTAAAAAGGTAAAGAAATAGATTTCTATTGGTAATTAAATACTGTAAAATATAAAAAAAAGCCTATAATCTAACTAATTATTCAAGTTAATAAATAGTATGAAATCAGTTCTTAACTTTATAAAATATATTTACTATATATAACTCCTTAAATTGTGAACAAACTTTGATGTTTAATTATTAAAAAAAAATATTAATACCTTAACTTGTTATAGTTATCCAAAATCATTAATTAGGAGTAATAAATGTTAAATGCTAAATATAAGGAAATAATACAAATAATAAATACTAAAAATTGATTTTAAGAAATTTAATTAAAATATGTTTTTGTCAAAAGCTGTTATAACTTGTAATTATTTTTTAAGTCTAGTAATTAATAAAAAGTTATGCTAAAACTTGTAATTAATAATCAAAAAAAGTATATATTTTTTAAAAACTTTAACTCCTATTTAATACAGTATTCATTTTTTATGACACTCATGTAATAATCATAAATGTACAGAACATAACTAAAATATTATAACCAGCCTTCTATTATATTGAGTAGTATTTAATTTAGAATTATAAATAAGTCATAGGGCATATAATAACATATTAATTTAAACATGAAACATAACGATTATCATAGCATTTCAGTATTATAATAATCCCTAATGCTACTCATGTATGCAACAATTTTCGATCAAAGACTTACGAAAGTACTATTAGAGATATTATAAATATTGGGAAGGATATCTACATCGAGAAAAAAATTGACTACCTTTTATTTAAAAAAATATTTTTTATTTAAATGGGTCTCAGCTAATTAAAGACTCGTATTGATAACGTCTTTCAAAATATAAGCAATATCTAATATAACGCAAAATGGAGACAAGAGATGTTGGAGAAACTACTTATTTCTTTGTTGTAGTGTGTCATCAATGGTATAATAGTATGATATTTATAGGCTACGATGTGTCTTCTCAAGTTACAAGAATTAAAGACTACATTTAATTGGTACATGAATTGCCTAGTATTTATTTATTGATACATGAATACGCAAATGAATCAACAGATGGACATTCACATTCAAAGGTTTTGTCAAAGAGTCAAAATTGAGGATTAAAATTTAGTGTCAACAAAATTATATTTTTTCCTTAAATGAAGAATAGAATAACTAAATAAAAAATCATAATTGTATGACTGTGAATAGTAAAATATTAAAACATAGAATATTTGTATTATTAAAAAGGTAAAAGTATGAAATTATTATGACTAAAAAGGAAAAATATTAAATTATTATAATATTGAGCTAGATATTGTCTAGGACTCAAAAATTGTAATGTCATTATTCATTGATCATTTTAGCGTTAGATAATCACATCAAATGTCTAAATAGGAATATTATTGAGGATAATAATACTTTGCTTTCTCAATTATTGATTAATTTTGATTTTGATCTTTTAATATAGAAAATTCATAAATTTATGACTATGAATGGTAAAATATTTAAAGTATATCTTGCTTGTATGATTAGAAAACGTAAAAGTATTAAAATGTTATCCGATTGACTATTGTTGATTATGAGTGTAAAATGGTAAAATCATTACCAATTGATCACTAGCCTGAGATAATAACTTCTAATGGCTAAATAAGAAAATTATTGAAGTCAATAACACTATGATCTTTGAATTATTAGTAAATTTTGATTTTCATCTTTGCAATATAGGAATAGACATATCTAACTTTTAATTAATAACAATGTATGTTTTTTTTATCCTTTTATGTAGGAAATATATTATATTTGGACTATTATTAAATATTTATTACTCTTATAGTAAGATTTCAAACTTAACATGACATATGAATAATTAAATGAAGAAAGAATTAAGAATTCTACAATATTTATGAATATTCACAAGTAAAAAAAAAAAAGTTCACATTCCATGTAATTGAAGGTTAATGTATTTAGTCAAATATATATTACCAGGACTAAAACAAATTATCAATAACAAAGATACCAAAAGTACTCTTGACTTCACATTACTATAAAATTTGAGATATATGTTGTCCATATAGTAAAATATTTACTGCACCAGCTAGGTGTAACTCATAATACATTAGAGATGTATGTGTTTTGCAAAATAAAACATATTTGTCCTTTCCTAAAGAACGTATGCTTTTAGTATTAGATTAACTTAATTGTGAAAATTATTTATTTAAAACAAATATTTTGACAATGACATCTTTTATGTATGAAATATGATATGATTTTCATTACTAAACTCTCATCTCGTGTTTAATGACTTAATTTTCATAGCAGTTTTTCCTATGATATGGATGGCTAAAAGACATAAAAAAACTTCTTTTAACCATTCAAAGCTGAAAGATGACCCAAAATATTTTTTGAGAATATACTAACTTATTTTGTTGAACATATTTTTCATAAAATATTTTATACCAAATGTTCTGTCCCACAAGTAAATTATTTGCACTTTTCAGCTTCAAAAATAATCATAGAATATGATCTTTTTACAATTTCAGCTTTTTAATAAAAGTAGAAAAATTTCTTCGAAATCAAATTACACCAATCCGCGTATTTATTATTTAGCCTAAATTATCTCAGTACACTTGAAATTACTTAATTTGGCTATAGTCAGAATACCTTCTAAGGCATCTATAAAAGCTACACACCACTTCACACTTATGTATTCTACTCCTAAAGAAAGTTTTTTTTTTTTTTTAGATTTGAGTATCAAATATGGCTAGAAAAAGACTTGGACTTACTAGGAACCGTAGGGAAAATGTAAGAGACTCCATCCTTAATAGAAAAACAAAAAGTTTATTTAAGAAAGTTGAAGAGTTTTCAATTCTATGCGGTGTAGATGCTGTCATAATTATTTTTAGCCCAGAAGAAAATCAGCCCATTGTTTGGAAATCTACAAATCAAGCCAAGGAGTTATTAATGAGGTATTTTAGTTTTCCTACGTTTGAAAGGATTAAGAAATTGGTTATTCATGAAATGTATCTTTCAAAGAAAGTGGACGAAATGAAAGAAAAAGTTGACAAAATAGAAAAAATGAATGAGGAGAAAGAAATAAAACTCCTCTTTAGGCAACTTGTAGAAGGAAAGAATATTACCGAATTTGATTCTAGAAATATTAAGGGTTTACTAAAATTGTTTCCTACTACAATGGATAAAATTAAAGAAAGAAAAGAACAATTCATTCTACAACAACAACCTTCTCAACCTCCAAATTCTCCCTCCAATTTCAAGCTCGCAGAAGAAAATGTCACCCAATCACCATGTCCAATGAAAGATTTGATCAATGATCAATGGTTTGTGGAGACCATGTCTTCTAACCAATACTATTTTGGCTTAGGGGGTGGAAGCTGTACCAAGTCTGCATGAATTAAAGACGATGACGTCAATGGTAAAGATGATGGATATTTCAAGGACCTAGATCGAGAGAGAGCGTAATACTTAAGTAGTTCTGTCATTATGTTTCATGTTGCTTTTTTATAGTGTTAATCTTAGTTTATTTTATTTTTCAATCTATTTTATGTTATTGTACTTTTGTTTTCGTTATTTATGAAGTTTGTTCCATTTTATTGGAAAAATAAAGTATTTTTGTTAAGTCGACAAAGTTATTTGAGTAATATCTTGGACTATCTTAAATATTTATTTTTAGTTATATATACTCTCTCTTTAGTTAAGCAATTGATTTTATTTGATTAAAAGATTTTCATGTGCATGATAAACTCTGGAAATATTTATCATGTTCATAATAGTCTATCCAATACTATTAAAAGAAAAGTCTCAGTATTTTTTTATCACGATTCAAATTATGTGTTAATCTTATTGTGATTTTTAGCTTTATCTATATTTTGACCATTTTGTCCTTCTCCGTAGTTGTTATGTATCATTTACGAGTTGTGGTATGGTTGTCATTGTCTTCAAATTATTCGAGAGTGATTTAAGTGAGTTTGAGGTTTCGAGCAGCTTTGAAAATGTTTAGATTAACTTTGGACACATTTTGTGATCCGAGTGTCGAATGGTGATTTTGTCAGTTCCATTAGATTCAAAATGTCTTTTTGAGTTAGTAGCGTGGTTAGTTGGGGTTTTGAGTCTTTATTTTTTGTTTTGAAACTTTATATAAGAAACTAGTTAAATTGGCTTAAAAGAGGTATCACGAATTAACTTGTTAAAAATGACCCCTTTTGTAAATTTGATGATTCCATTAAGTTTCAAACATCAAACTTATCCTAGTAATATTGTCAGTTTGTTTCTTGTTATTTCCCACAATATAGTCGGGTATGCAGTATCTGTATATTACAACAACAACTTCAACTCGAGTTCAAGTATAAACAAGAACACAATGAAGTATCAAACATCCTCAACACAAGATCAAAATGACCTTTCCAAGAGGTGTATTTATTCTTCAGAAAAATAAAGATGAAACAGAAATTGACTAGGCCAAGTCATCCGAATTCATGGAGTTTTCTTAAGCAAATAATTTCCCTCACTGTACCGGAGGTTGTGGAATTTTTCCTCCCAGGATAAAATGGCCAACAATCCAACTATAGTGGTACCTCAAATAGTCGGATTCTACGAACGCACTCAACGGTTTTTATGATCACATAGAGTATTTTGATGACAAGAAGAATGTTTTTTTAATTCAGAAAATTTCATACTAAAAACCCGCGGAAGAAAGCAGATTTTTATAGCCATAACATGCCTCTTCGAAAAGGTAGCATTGGTTCAATTTAGAGGTGTGGCTTTTTCCTGAAAATGCATATCTGTTTATCCTAAACAGTGCATCTGTTCCGAACAGGTATGTCAATTCGTGAGTCGGTGTACATTTTCGTTGAACAATTGCAACTTTCTATAGTATCTGTTCGAAAACAGTACATCAGTTCATGAAGAAGTGCAACCTTTTGCAGCAACATCAGTTTGAAAATGTACACTAGTTCATGAAACAGTGGCATCGGTTTGTTCAAACCAGTGAACCAGCACACATTTATAAATGGAGTTTCAAAACATTATTTTCGGATTGAATTTATTTATTTCTGTCAAATAAAATTTGTCCAAAAAATATAGATCTCATCGATTAATCATTTGACAAATCCAAATCCAAAGCCGAAGCCGAGCCGAGCGAGCGACGACGACGACGACGCGAGGCATCATTTAGTTCTTGCCTCACTATCCACGTGGAGTTAGTGTTTTTCAATATAAACACCCTCAAGTTCTCATCTTCCACCAATGTGGGAGAAAGAGTAAACTTGTTAATTTGGGAGTATACTTTTCATTTTAGTGTCTCCTTCCCTCCACTCTTTTACTCTCCATTTTTCCATTCACACTTCTTTCATATACTATGAACCCAACAATCCCCCACATAAATGGGGAATGACTATTTTTTGTAAAAATTTTACGGACAAGTATGTGATCATCAAGCAAAAACTAATTGCATCTGGATAAGTGAGCTTCCTTTTGAACTTTTCGTAGTGAACATGCATCGGATGCACTCGGTCAATTGGTAGATTTGATATCTTTGAACCGTTGAGCTTTAATGTACGCCTAGACAACACATGTCACACAACCAGCCTTTTACCATTTATGGTTCTCACGGTTTTATTCTTTTCAGCCATGAACATGTCCCGGTTTCATGAGAGCTTAGCGAATAGGCCTTTACTAACATTCTCTTTGAAGCTGCTTCCACTTCACCCTTACATAGGTGATTTCTAAACGTTCAATCTTGTAGATTAAACTGTTTGATCAAATCTGCCAAATTTAGATAATCATTAAAAGACTTTTCACCTTATGTCTTATCCTAGTTTACTATACATTGTCTACATCATGAGAATGGGATGGGTAATTGACAATGTTGAACCTGTCATACACAACTTTGTTTGATCTCCTTGACCCTAGCTCTTGGGATCTCCAGTCTGCTAGGTAGAGTTACCGCCATGCTGACTCGTCCTAGGCCTTAAACCCATTTCCTTGGATGTTCTTTCCACTCCTTCTCTAGATAGGCCTTTTGTAAGTGGATCCAACACATTATCCTTTGACTTTATATAGTCAATAGTGATAATTCCACTAGAGAGAAGTTCCCTAACGGTATTATGTCTCCTTCGTATGTGACGAGATTTACCGTTGTACATCATACTCCCTACCCTACCTATTGCCGCTTGGCTATCACAGTGTATATATACTGGTGCCACTGACTTGGGCCAATATGAAATATCTTCCAAGAAATTTCGAAGCGATTCTGCTTCTTCACCGACTTTATTTAATGCGATAAATTCAGATTCCATTGTAGAGAGAGCGATACAAGTCTGTTTGGATGATTTCCACGAACATGCTCCTCCACCGATAGTAAATACATATCCACTTGTGGATGTTACTTCGTTCAATCCGGTGATCCAATTTGCATCACTATATCCTTAAAGTACCCCAGGATATTTATTGTAATGCAAAGCATAGTTTTGAGTGTATTTAAGATACCCCAAAACTCTTTTCATTGTCATCCAATGAGTTTTGTTGGGATTACTCGTGTACCGACTTAATTCACTAATTGTACATGCTATGTCTAGTCATGTACAGTTTATTATATACATTAAACATCCCAATACTCTTTCATACTCCAATTGTGAGTCACTTTCACCTTCATTCTTTCGAAGTGCAAAGTTCACATCTAATGGAGTCTTGGCAATACCGAATTCCATATACTTGAACTTGTCAAGTACTTTTTTGATATAATGAGACTTTAACAATGCTAACCCTTGTGGAGTTCGATGGATTCTTATACCTAAGATCACATCTGCAACTCCAAGGTCTTTCATATCAAACTTGCTCTCGAGCATTCGTTTGGTTGTATTTATTTCATAAATGTCTCTACTGATGATCAACATATCATCCACATATAAACAAACAATGTCTTGGTGATTTGGTGTGTCTTTAATATATACCCATTTGTCACATTCATTTATCTTGAATCCGTTTGCCAACATGGTTTGGTCAAACTTTGCATGCCATTTCTTAGGTGCTTATTTTAGTACATAAAGTGACTTAACAAGTTTACACACCTTATTTTCTTTTTCTGGAACCACAAAACCCTCAGATTGTTCCATGTATATTTCTTTCTCCAAATCTCCATTTAGGAATGCGGTCTTCATATCCATTTGATGGATTTGAAGATCATATACCACCGCCAAGGCAATTAATATTCGAATCGAGGTTATCCTTGTTACTGGAGAGTATGTATCAAAGTAATCAAGGCCTTCCTTCTGTTTGAAGGCCTTTCTTCTGTTTTTGTCTAACTGATTTTCAACTTCAGTTTTATATTGCCTAAACACATCTATTGCTTCATCTTTACTATTTAGCAAGTAGATATAACAATATCTTATGCAATCGTCAATAAAAGTTATGAAATACTTTTTCCAACCACGTGATGATGTTGACTTCATATCGCAAATGTCAGTGTGTATGAAGTCTAAGGGATTGGAGTTCCTTTCAACGGACTTATAAAGATGCTTTGCATACTTCGATTCCACACACATTTGACACTTTGATTTATTGCACTCAAAGTTTGGAAAAACTTCTAAGTTAATCAGTTTTAGTAACATTTTGTAATTAACATGGCCTAAACGTTCATGCCATAAATCATAAGACTCAAGCAAATAAGAAGAATTTGAACTTTTATTTATTTCAACAGTCATTACATTCATCTTATAAAGGCCTTCGGTCAGATAGCCTTTCCCTACATACATTTCTCCTTTGCTAATTATAATTTTTCTAGAAACAATTACACATTTGAATCTATTCTTATCTAGGAGTGAAACAGAAATTAAGTTCCTACGTAACTCCGGAACATATAACACATTGTTCAGTGTCAAGACCTTGCCGGAAGTCATCTTTAAGCATTTTTTTCCTGTTCCTTCCACCTTAGCAGTAGCGGAGTTAGCCATGTAGATCATTTCATCTGCTTGAGCCGGAGCAAATAACGAAAACAACTCCTTTTTAGCACATACATGGCGGGTGGCACCAAAATCTATCCACCATTCGCGAGGATTCCCCACCAAGTTGCATTCTGAGAACATAGCACACAAATCATCGCATTCTTTGTTAGATTCAATCATATTTCCTTGATCCTTTTCCTTGCCTTTCTTCAGGGCTCGACAATCTGTGGACTTGTGGCCAATTTTTCCACAATTGAAGCATTTTTCCTTGAACTTTTTCTTGGGTTGATTGCTTCCATGTTTAACTTTCTTTCCTTTCTTCGACTTATTTTGGTCATCTTCTACAATATGTGCTCCATTAATTGTCGAATTCCCTTTTGACCTTCTCTCGGCATCTTTATTGTCCTATTCAATACGCAGTCGGACAATCAGATCTTCGACAGTCATCTCCTTGCATTTATGCTTTAAGTAGTTTTTGAAGTTTTTCCACAAAGGTGGTAGCTTCTCAACTATCGCTGCTACTTGGAAAGAATTATTCACAATTAAACCTACAAAATAGTTTATGTAAGTATTAAGAACATTTTTAATTTGTTCAACTAAGGTATTTTTCAAAGATATACCTTCTGCTAGGAGATCATGTATGATGACTTGCAACTCCTGTACTTGAGAGACAACAGATATTATCATTTTGAAGTTCAGGAACCGTGCAATAAGAAATTTCTAAATTTCCGCATCCTCCGTCTTATATTTTTGTTCAAGTGCCCCCTACAGTTCCTTTGATGTCTTGGTTCCACTGTAAACATTGTAGAGGTCGTCTTAAAGACCACTCAGAATATAATTCCTGCAAAGGAAGTTCGAATATTTCCAAGCTTCTACAATAACGAAGCGGTCTTTGTCCTAGGTTCCCTCGGGCACCTCAGGAGTGTCTTCGCTAGTGAACCGTTGCAGACATAAAGTGGTGAGTAAAAGAACATCTTTTGCTGCCACCGCTTAAAGTCAATGCCCAAAAATTTTTCGGCTTCTCCGTCGGTGCCATTGTTGGCAGAGCATTTGTGAGACTTGATGTAGCAATATTAGTTGCCCCCACAGACGTTGTCGCATCCATTATTTGACTTTCAGTTGCCATTTTTCTGTCACCACAAGACAAAAAATACTTAGTATTTTCAGAATACTACTTAAAAAAACTAAGCAACTTTAAATTTTTCTTATTGTTTCTAGTTAACAATGAATTTTTTATGACTTTCAATTGTCAACAGAATGATCTTTAACTTGTGACGAAGTTTTTATGACTTCAAATCACTAGTTAAGTTCAGGCGGAGTAGAAAGTAAAAACTTTAATCTCTAAAAACAAGCTATACAGATTCTGTAATAGTGTTTATTTCCTTAAGATTGTTATTTCCCACAATATAGTCGGGTATGCAGAATCTTTATATTACAACAACAACTTCATCTCGAGTTCAAGTATAAACAAGAACACAATGAAGTATCAAATACCCTCAACACGAGATCAAAATGACCTTTTCAATAGGTGTATTTATTGTTCAGAAAAATAAAGATGAAACAGAAATTGAATAGGCCAAGCCGTCTGAATTCACAGAGTTTCCTTAAGGAAATAATTTCCCTCACTGTACCTAAGGTTGTGAAATTTTTTCTCCCAGGATAAAATGGCCAACAATCCAACTATAGCGGTACCTCAAATAGTCGGATTCTACAAACGCACTCAACGGTTTTTATGATCACACAGAGTATTTTGATGACAAGAAGAATATATTTTTAATTCAAAAAATTTCATACTAAAAACCTGTGGAAGAAAGCAGGTTTTTATAGCCATAACATGCCTCTTCGAAAAGGTGGCATTGGTTCAATTTAGAGGTGTGACTTTTTCCTGAAAATTCATGTCTGTTTATCCTAAACAGTGCATCTGTTCCGAACAGGTATGTCACTTCGTGAGTCAGTGTGTATTTTTGTTGAACAATTGCAACTTTCTGTAGCATCTGTTCGAAAACAGTGCATCAATTCATAAAGAAGTGCAACCTTCTGCAGCAACATCAGTTCGAAAATATACACTAGCTCATAAAACAGTGGCACCAATTCGTTCAAACCAGTAAACCAGCATGCATTTATAAATGGAGTTTCGAAACACTATTTTTGGATTAAATTTATTTAATTCTGTCAAATAAAATTTGTCCAAAAAGATAGATCTCATCGATCAATCATTTGACAAATCCAAATCCAAATCCAAAGCCGAAGCTGAGTTGAGCGAGCGACGACGACAACGACGCGAGGCATCGTCTAGTTCTTGCCTCACTATCCATGTGGAGTTAGTGTTTCTCAATATAAACACCCTCAAGTTCTCTTCTTCCACCAATGTGAGAGAAAGAGTAAACTTGCCAATTTGGAAATACACTTTTCATTTTAGTGTCTCCTTCCATCCATTCTTTTACTCTCTATTTTTTCAATTACACTTCTTTCATCTACTATGAACCCAACATTTCTTTAGGTCGAAACAAATTTTGAGAATTTAATCAGAGATTTTAATATTCATTTGAGTTACTGTCAGCTAGTGCAACAAGCCTTTCTTTGCATTCACGATACTTCATCGCATTTGAAAGATGGAAAAATATTTGGTCATCACGATCGCGAAGATGGGCTTGCGATCGTGAAGTATTAGAGTTTTGGTCATCATGAAAACATATTGTACTTTCATTGATGAAAGGTTCGATGCAGGTCAGGTCGCGAACGCAATAAAGGGACCGCGAATACGATGTGGATTTTCCTAAACAGTATAGAAACTCCACTTTCACAATTCTAGGCCATTTTCACTGTTTTTGAGCTTGAACAATATGATTTTAAGAGATTTTAAAGGATTTTTTGTATCAACATGGATTTGGGTGAGTTTCTAAAACTACTTTGATCATTTTCCTTTGATTAAATTGTGTTTTCATCTTCAGAACGTGGATTTCAAATTTAAAATTTTGGAGTTTCACATGGTACAGTGAAAAAAAAAATTTCTTTGATTTCCAGCTTGATTTTAACTCGTTCTTATATGGGTTTTCATATTTGAAATCTTAATGATTTGGAAAACACAATTCTCCAATAAAATTTTCAGTTTGCTCTTTTTATTTTGGAGTCAACTTTTGAACTATCTTGGACCCGAAATGGAAGTAGTGAATATGAGTATCATTAACTCCTCTTTATGTGTAGATTAAATTTTTGACATATTGAGTTCGTTTTGAGACAACACAAAAAGGAAAAGCTCCCCGATGAAGGGTCAACACTCATATTTTGGCTTTTAAAGGTTGGTTATGTCTTAACTTTCTTCAAATCAGGCTAGATAGTTAACTATTCATGTAAAGTATGCCATGGGTTGGAGATTATTTTGTGAGATTTACCTTATGAGATTATTATCTTATCGTAATTACTATGTGGAGGATTATGTGAATATTACTATTTACTTGAGAGGTTAATATCATTGTGATGACCATGCAGGAGTTGGTATTGGTCTTGTTTGAGCATTATTTACTTTTATTATTATTGTGATGCCCGAGTAGGGTCTTGAATTGATATTATTGATGTCTGACATGACCCTCTACTAATGTATTCCCAAGTGATGGCTTATATCATAAAGTTAAGGTAAGTTAGTTCAACACTTCTTAGTAATTTTCCATTACTTTTCCTGTCAAATTCCCTCTCTTTTCATTGTGAATTCCTATAATTTAGGTCTTAGATTTCTAAATTTTAGAGGCAACTTGGGCCTCGATTAGTGCTTCGTTTGTGCTAAACTTCTGGGCACATATTCCTTGTCCTTCGAAGGACCTCATGATAGATTCAATTTTAAGATTTTATTAGTGAGTCCCACAAGCTCATTTTTGACCGAATTTTGGGACCGATGTTTTATATTGCAATAAGGGTCTCATTTTACTCGTCCTAATGCCTAGATTATTATTTTGATAGTGTGGTAATATTTTGGAATATAAAGCAAAGACGAGCAATTCATGGATGATTCAAGATTGTGATTCAGCATTGAGGTAGGCATCGGTCCACTTTTCACTATGAGATGGTGTTATGTATAGATTGCATGCCAGGTTGGGATTATAGGATATATTTTGATTGGTATATCATGACTTAACCTATTTAGGAAACTTGGGGTAGAAATATGATCTGAACCATAGCATAGGATACCCGTTATTGACATGATTAATCATAGATTGATGTTAGTCTTCAGTATAAGACATACCATTTGACTTAGTGAATTACTCGACATTTCACTCTTTAGATCCCTGTAGTGATTTTATGTTCTTGGACCGTAGTTTCCTCGATTATGATACTATTATCATGCTAGTTATTTATTGTTGATTCAGAAGCTATGGTTATGATACAAGTTAGACTCTAGGTGAATATTTTATCCTTAAAAAGTTCACAATTCTAATTTATGGATGCTTAGGTACTTACGATTGTATTGTTTGGAGATAAGTGAAGAGATGCATACTTTTAGGTGTATTTTTAGTGGTACGATTTCAATCAAATACTTGATTTTACTACTATTTTTTAAAAATATATTTATTTTTACTTTTCACTTTTAAAATATATTCTTTTACAATGGTAATCGTACCATCTTATTTAATAATTTATGAGTTTTTAAACTAAATATGCTATTTTAGAATTTAGACCGAGGATGATTCTGGTCAATTGTCAATCCACTCTTTCACCGCTACTGTTGACTTCAGACGAAGAAGATTTCAATCCCTTTTATGCTATTATACCGATTTAGTCCCAAACTTGATCCCGGACAATGTATTTATAGATTTCCACTTTTTAAATCTCAGTTTGAGTCCAGGCACATATTATATTTATATATCTAAGGTACTAGATGGATTAGATCGATTATGATGGTTAATGAAAATCCTAGTCTGGGTCCAAGCAGCGTATATGAATATTCTGAGTTCCCTATGAGCTCCTTCATTCATGAGCCACATTGCCATAGAAGGATGTTTTCCATTAGTCATGCCTTTACGAGCTATTGAGTTAGAGGAGGTTTATATACTCATTATATTATGACACTTGGATTGGACATGGTATGTCAGGTTTATGTTGCATTAATTTGTTTATATGAAGTGCCTATCACTAGTATAATAGTTTGATGCTTATATTTATCTTATGGGGGTTCGTATAGGCATAAGATATTATTGTTGTTTGTTGTGTACTTGATTAAACCTTTTGGGTCGGGGGTGGGGGTGCGCGGTTAGTTTATTGTATGTTCGTGCTAGTTGATCACTTTATTGATGGTTATATGATTAGTTTGTGGCAGGATAGTTATTGACTAGTACCTAGGATTATTGATACATTTTTTATTCATTTTATTTCTCATAGTAAGATATGCTAATTGTTAGATCATCTTATATTTATTCACCTTTCAATTAGAGACCCTGGTTATGCTAGTGTTAGTTATTCTGCATGGCTAGGGTTTCCCAAGGTGTTCGATTGGCTCCCTCGAGTTATTATATTGAGTTTAGTCCTATATATGTGTGTTTGTGTGTATGTGCGAGTGTATATTTATAGTATTACCATATATCCTTCTCTTTCTTTGTCTTTTCATATTGTATATGTATTATTTTGCCTTGTACTGCTACTACACATCCTTTCTTCACTCTTCATTTGTATATTAGCTAGTGATATACAGTGTTGCACTTTAGTTTCTAACCACTATTAGAATAGGCTAGTTTATCTTTATTGTTTCATTAGCATTATTATGTTTAGTTTCGTGAATAGATGCCTGTAGCTTATGCTCCTACTTTACCTATTAATTTTACTTTCTTTATCTTTTGAGCTCAGTCGGTGGATGTCTACTGAGTACCACGTGTTTGGTACTCATACTATACTTCTACAACTTACATATCATAGTAAGAGTTTTCACCATTGATGTATGCATAATGCGGAATAGCTATGGATTGGAGGTTTGGGGTGAACTCCTGACATTCAGAGTATTCATCCTCTTTCTCGTATTGATTTGAACGATCTCTATTTTGTATTTTTGAAATGATTTGTACATGTATTTATTTCTTACTTCACTTGTAATCGTGTGGTATCAGAAACTCTTGTATTGACTTCACCAGTTCTTGAGATTTCATCTTTATATTAGTCTCTTTATTAGTTTTCTTTTTGTTTTTTCTTCATTTTTATTGGTAGTCTGTTACTAGTTGTTCATGACTACGAGTTGGTTTACCTACTGGTGGGTTATAGTAGGTTCTATCATTACCTGAGAAATTGAGTTATGACAAATTGATATCAGAGCCAGGTTTACCAGTGTGTTGGTACAAGAGCTAAGTGTCTAGTAGAGTTTTATGGACAGGTATGAAGACGTCTGCATCCTATCTACATGAGGTTATAGGGTATTATTAGAAAATTCTATTATTGACTCCTTTTCGTGTGTTCGTACGTCTATATACCTCTGAGTACATCTTTTGACTCCATTATTTCATAGACTAATGACATGAGGTTATCGATAAATGCAGACAAGACTTTCATATGTGTTTCCATAATTTTAGCTCAACATTGGGCTAGGGAGTTAGATATTAATGTCTAAAATCTTCAACGTTAGCTAGAGAAATTTGGGCCAGCCCAGGCTCTGGTAGAGTTTATGACTACCTTAATTCTTTAGGACCCAGCGTTAGGAGTTTTGACTATTTTAGTGGATACCTCATAACCAAAGATGATGCCTAGTACATCGAGTGGTTCTCAAACCATAGTTGGGTTTTTAGTGTTACACAGGGTTATCTATCAATTTCAGAGTATAAGATTGGCATGAGTTGGTGCGTGGATTTGTCAGAGGATTTACTTTTCCACTCAACTTGGTGTCGGAGCTTTTGATAGTAGCTAATTCGTTGTTCTCTCAAGTTGTTGATCATGCGATGACCACGCAGAGGGCATGTATGCAACAATTATCGATCAAAGACTTACAAAAGTTCTATTAGAGATATTATAAATATAGGGATGTATAACTAAATTGGAAAAAGATTTTAGTACCTTTTATAAGAAAATATAATTCTCGTTTAAACAAGTCTCGGCTAGTTAAAGACTCGTGCTGATAACGTGTTTTAAAATAAAAACAATATATAATATAAAACAAAATGGAGACAAAAGATATTGGAGAGACTACTTCTCATTTCTTCATTGTAGTGTGTCATCCATGGTATAACAATATGGTATTTATAACCTTAAATGTGTATTCTCAAGTTACAAGAATTAAAGACTATATTTAAATTATATGAATTGCCTACTATTGATACACAAGGGCGGACCTACATATATTTTTGGGGTGCTCCGACAATCATTAAACTCGACGCGAAATAGGTATAATTACATAGAAAATATACGAAAATAGGTATAAAATATATAAAGGCATCCACTAGAACAAAAAATTGGTTGAGTGCACTGACATTTAGGTTGATCTTAAGGTTTTTCACTAAAGGGGTGTTCCGGGTTCGAACCTTGTTAAGGTGATTTTTTTATTTTTTTCAACTTTTTAATTTTTTAAGCACCTACAATCCTTAAATCATGGGTCCGCCACTGCTGATATATGAATACCCAAATGAAATAACAGATGGACATTCACATTCAATGATTTTGTAACAGGGTCAAAATTGACTGTCAATAAAAAAAAAATTTCTTCAATGGAGAATAGAATAACTAAATAGAAAAGTCATAATTATTTGGTTCTGAATAGCAAAATATTAAAACATAGAATATTTGTATGACTAAAAAGGTAAAAGTATGAAATTATTATGACTAAAAAAAATTAATTATTATCCTATTGAACTAGATGTTGTCTAGGAGTCAAAATTATAATGTCATTATCCGTTGATCATTTTAGCCTTAGGTAATTACATCAAATGTCTAAATAGGACCATTATTGGGGATAATAATACTTTGCTTTTTTAATTATTGATTAATTTTGATTTTGATCCTTTTAATATAGGAAATTTATAATTATAGGACTATGAATCATTATAGATGTATTTTATAATGTATGAGTGTTTTTATATCTTACAAATTTATTTAGTTGGTGGGGGCTTTGAGCTAAAGGTGACAAAAGAGTTTTAAAATGAAGTGTAGGTGACACAAGTCTTAATTGAGTGGAGATGACAATTGCTTAATTATGGATTAAAAAAGTTTAAAAAATTTTAAAATAACCCATAAGTTTTTAAATTTATACTTTGATCCAAATGTTAGTTAGTATAACGGAAAACGAATGGAAAAAGACGTGTTTTTCTCTTCTCTCATCCGTTGTTATTTTCTCTCTCTTCGCGATATTTGTTGTTCATTGTTGCTGCTGCTTTATTCATCATCTTCTGATTCATTATCATCATCATATACTTCATTTTCATCTTTATATTCTTTTTGTTGACCATTTTTGTTGTTGTTGTTACCGCAGCTGCTGCTCTTTGACCAATTTCTTATGTCAAACTTTGTTTTGTACATCACTTTCAACTTTGGCATTTACTTGAGAGGAGACTTTGGCAAGTCAAATTATGCTTTTTAGTTGAATTTGCCATCTGGCTAACTGCTAGTGTATTGTTTTTTCAACAATAGCTAGCATGTGAACATGAATGAAACATAAGAGCAATTTGTTTAAATAGCTCCATCATCTGTGGCAACAGATAAATATTTTGTTGCAATAGAAGACTCATGTTGAATTCATGTTTATGGTTCTAGGTTCTCGTAATATGAATCGAATAGATGGGTATTCTATTGCAATAGATTAGTAATTTGTTCAAATAGATAATTAATCTGTTGCACCAGATTAGTAATCTGTTTCAACAGATAAATAATCTGTTGTACCAGATTAGTTTTCTGTTCCAACAAATAATTTATCTGCTGCAATAAAATATATATCTGTTGCAAAAGAATATTTATCTATTGCAATAGATAATTATTCTGTTGCAACAGATGAATAATCTATTTCGATCAACACAATATAGTTTCTGTCACAAGTCCAACAAATAACTCCTATGTTGATCTCTTGCTATTGATACTGGATTTAAATTATTCTTAATTGTAGGCATGTCATTTGTTGAGAAGAAGAAATAGACAGCATGAAAATTAAATAAGAATTAAAATGTCAAAGTGGATCAAACATAAATTTTTTATTAAACAAAAAAATAAAAATACATAGGTAAAAGAAAAAAATAATCTTAATTATTATTATCATCATTATTATTATTATTTTTATGGCCAACCGACCAATCTTCAACCGGCAGCAGCAGCACCCTCCCCAGCCTGTGGATCTCCCGCAGCATCCTTACTCTGACAACAACCAACTCCCACTTCAGGTCATGAACCTCCTTCTGCAGTTTTCGCATGGCATCCCGTAAAATAGCGACATCCCATACTGGATCAGTCATATCTAGAACACGCATAAATTGACAAAACCCGTAAAAATAAAAGAAAAGAAAGAATTCAAATGTAATACAACGTATATTTACACAAAAAGCAAGAAAAAACTTATCAGAAACAAGGAAAACCTATCCAGTCCTTGAAGAGAAAGTAGTTGAAGGTGTAACAGGAGTAAGGAATCAATAGAGTGTAGTAGAATGAATGATACAGTTGAGTAAGGAGGGGTCTATTTATAGAGGATTGAACTTGAATGTGTTAGACAAAAAGGCACAACTTTTTACCTCCATTTATTAATGATATTTTTCATTACTGTGAAAAATTATGACTTAATTAAATTAAGAAATATTATGATAAGTCATGACTTTTCAGATTATTACTGTTAATTAGTTCTTTCTAAGAATCGTTTTTATTGAGTTGCGACAACAAATTCCTTATCTGTTGCATTAGATAACTCATATGTGACAACAAATATATCATCTGTTGCAACAAATAAACAACCCGTTGCATCAAATAATATATTTGTTGCAACATATAATCCATCTTTTTTACAAAAATTATCATCATATCATTAATTCAAATTTTCTGACTTTTTTACTATATAAATTAATGGCCAAACACATCGACAGACGCCTCAACTTGGAACGATCTTTCACTTTGGCACCTCAAGTGGACGTTGTTCACTTTTGACACCTCAAGTAGCTATGAAGTATGTTATTTTGTCACTTTTTTGCACAAACTGGAAAATATGTGATGTGTGTAGTACATGAGCGCTGATGTGTAAAACGACTAATAATAATAGGACATTTGAAATTTTTATTAAAATAATTAATTAAATTAAAAAATATAAATTAAATAATTAATTTAAATTAAATGAGATTGATATTTACACCACCCCCATCATCTTCTCCACTCCCAATCCCTCTCCACTCTTCACCCCACCCGTAAATGGTCTTCTTCCCCCTCTCCTCACCCCCACCCCCCCCCCCACCCCCACCCTCCTCCTCCGCCCCCCCACCCAAAAAAAAAACATAAATTCTTTTTAAGTGCTGAATTTAAGTAGAGGCCTCCACCACTTATGGTACTCTGTTGCTTAGTTATGTTAAGCACATCTTTAGATAACACGAAATATCAGTGACGAATTACAGAACTTCTTGGATTTCCATAAATCATTCCTGCTGCTACTAAATTGTTATGTGAGGTATAAAAAGCTAGAATATTTTGAGAAATAAAACAAAGAACATAAATACATTTGAAGAATAAAATGGATCCAACCTTCACTCTATATGAAAAGGTAAACATGGAAAGGAAAATGCAAAGCCCAAACACATTATTCAGATAGTTGTTTTAGATAAGGTCGAGAAGGTCGTCGATTTTTCTCCATTTTGCGTGTGTATGTTGCACTGCGTATGAGTGTATTTTTTCTGTTCTCTCATCCACTCTCATTGTATGTATATGTGAAAAAAATAGAATTTTCAAATCAAATTGAAAGACGCTCAGTTGAAATTGAGCAAAATTCAATTACGAAAATGGATTCTTCGATTAAATTTTATGCAAAATTCAATTGTAAAAGCGATGTATTGGATCAAATTGAGAGATATTAAATTGGAAAGAAATGAAATTATAATATAACTAATAAAAAATGTCAAAATTTATCAAAATTTTGAAAGATGGTGGGGGAAAAAGAATAATGAAGAAGACGGAAACTGAAAAATGAAAGTTGAGGATGGTAAATGGTGAAAATTGCAGAATCTGAAAGGAAAAAAAATGGTGGGAAATAATAGTGAGAAAGAGTGAGAAAAGAAGAGAAAAAGATGAAAAAATTATAAAAATATCCTTCAAACGCGCTTAAAATACGTGTAATACACGTGCTATGATGAGTCAGCAAAAAGTGCCAAAATGACACACTTTATAGCTATTTGAGGTGCCAAAAATGAACAACGTCCACTTGAGGTGCCAAAAATGAACAACGTCCACTTGAGGAGCCAAAGTGAAAGATCATGCCAAGTTGAGGTGCCTGTCGATGTGTTTGGCCTAAATTAATAAAACAGATTTAAAGGCGCAACTGTTCATCTCCATTTATTAATGACATTCTTGATTACTGTAAAAAGTTATGACTGGATTAAATTAAGCAATATTGTGATAAAACATGACTTTTTAGCTTATTATTGTTAATAATTAGTTATTTTCAGGAACCATTTTTATTGAGTTGTGACAACATATTCTATACCTGTTGCGTCAAATAACTCATCCGTGACAACAGATATATCATCTGCGGCAACAAATAGATAACCTGTTGCATCAGATAATCTATCTGTTGCAACATATAATCTACCTTTTTAAAAAAAATTATCATCATATCATTAATCCAAATTTGCTGACTTTTTTATTATATAAATTAATAAAACATATTTAAAAACAAAAATATTTTTTGTGAAAAGAAATGACGCCTATTTAATATTAACGTCAAATATTCAAGTTAAATAACCATTTTTTTACGATTTAAATTGTGTTTATCATCTATTTTCTTATTGTTTTCTGTGAAAAGAAATGACTTAATTAAATCAAATTGGTGAGTTTTTTATTATTGTGACAAGTCATGACTTTTCGGCTTATTATTATTAATTAGTTCTTAAATTTAAATAACCTTTTTCTCAATTTAAAAATCGAAGACACATTTTTAATAACCGTTTCTTTAATAAATTAATAACCATTTTTATTGAGTCATGGCAACGGATTGTATATCCGTTGCATCAAATAACACATATGTTGCAACAGATATACCATCTGTTGCAACAAATCGACCATCTATTTTAGGAGCTTTTTTAATTTTTTCTGACAGCTGATTCATCAGTCACAACAGATGGGGAATTTGATGCATCAACAACATTGTTTGTTTGTTTCATGTGTTTAGATAAAATGTCATGATTACGACTGTTCATCTTTTTCTTAACAAACAATCATCATACAACTTAATTAATCCAATGTTGTGACTTTTTTTTTAATTAAATAATCTTTCTTTTACGGTTATAAATTGTGTATGTATATCATTTAGTTCTTTATTATTTATTTACAAATCATTTTTCATATTAAATAATAGGAGAATCATGATTTTTCACCACCCTCTCAACAATAACTCTTTTTTATTAGTAGTAGTAGTAGTAGTAGTAGTACTACTACTACTACTATTATTATTATTATTATTATTATTATTATTATTATTATTATTATTATTATCATTATTATTATTATTATTATTATTATTATTATTATTATTACTATTTTACTATTATTATTGTCAACTGGATAATTTTTATCCGGCAGCTGCAGGGCCTCTTCAGCTTTGCTCCGAAGTCGGTCAAATCCCTCTGGAGTTCATCAAACTGCCTTTGAAGTTTCCGTAAGGACTCGATATGAATTTTCTTGTACGAATATGGATCAACTATATTTGTATTGTAAGTGTAGTAGAATGAACGAGTGAGAGTGAGTAAGGAAAGGAGGATAGAGGGCCCTATTTATAAATGATTGAATTGAAAGAGGTTAGTCAAATAAAAATTCACGACTGTTCATGTCCCTTAATTAAATAAATCTGGTGACTTTTCGAATATGTAAATTAAAAAAATGGATCTAAATACAACATTTTATCTTTTATTGTATTTCGAAAAGAAAAGAAAATTGCTTTCAAATAAATCTAACAGATGGGTAATCTGTTGCAAAATATATTCCATCTGTCAGATAACTTACAACATATTGACAATCTGTTGCAACAGATGGATATATCTATTTGCTTTTCCAACAAATATGTTATGTGTTGAAACAGATTAATCATCTGTCGTAACAGATGTCTGCAATTTTTCACACTTTAAATAGATGTGGCATCTGTTGCAACTTGCTAGTCATCTGTTTATACAATTTAAGCCATAGATGGTCTAGGAAGAATAAGGTGTGTACAGATGGATCCACTATCATATGTGGTGGAGTTAAGTAAGTCAAACTGATAAGGTCACCGGGATAACACATACAAAGTACAATATTTTTGTGAATGCAGTTTTTAACTGACTAGGCACTGATCATTCAAATAAGATCCTGCATTGTACAGTTACTGAGGGACCCATAAAGATGGTGCAGATACCCTGTTATGAATTACTGAAGGTTGTTACTCGTATTTATGCGTGTCAAGTTTTGAGAAGGGATCAATATTTGGTGTCATTTAGAGATCCAATAGTGATTGGACTTAACTTTAAGTGTGCATTGGACTCTGACAAGGCCTTTGAAGCCTCGCACTGTATCAAACAAGAATGAAAAACCAATAGGAATTTCCCTGGCCTAAATTTATATGGAAGGGTTGATCGAGAAGATGATTATACGCCAGAAGAAGCCAAAGAAAAATCCCTTCAAGGAAAAGGAGAGTTGATGAAAGACTATATCATCTAAGAGCTAATTGAAGAAGAGACATAGGGTAGAAAGTAACTTCTAGCGAATCTGGACGATGAAATTATCTTAAAACATGAGAAATCTCAATCAAGTGCAAATATGAAAGTGTATCCGGCAATGTAAATTCGTCCGTTGTCTCTCTGGAAGAAAAATAATACAGATGAACACTTTGCTAGGGAGCAGCGACTAGGTAGGGTGGTTGGGATTATCACCTAAATAAAAAATAACAGAAGACCAAGAAAGTATCCTTACGGGCATCGAGGGTTAAAATGATGTACAGTAAGTCTAAAAAACTTGCGTCAACAACAACTGCAGTTAAAGTAAGGAGTCTAAGAGAAGGCGGCAATTTCTGAATTTTAAATTGCATCCCATGCCTTCTTGTTTGTGGTTCTAATTAGGTCCACTATTGTTGACCTGATAGGAACCACAAATGAGAGTAAAAGATAGATTGAGTGTCATTACTTCCTTAGCAATATTGATTAATTGATTGTGTTTTCTTGCCTTAGCATGTTTTCAACATTCCTTGGAGAAGATCAGAGGCTTGCTATAGTATGTGAATTCTGATAATTTTCAAGCTTGCCTCCAGCTTGCTGATTTGGTATCCAAGCTTGTCGTTGTCGTCTTTGAAATTGGTATAAAGTTCCTGGTCTCTTGTGAGCTCGATCAGGAAAACTACTTTTAAAGTTGTGGCACTGAAGAAGGCCTTCAGAACACTTTCTTCAAAAGCCTTAAAAGATATATGGAGGGTCTCTGTGTTTTTTTTTGGTTAAAATATATTGATGCACACTCAAGCAGCGGTCCCAACCATTGAACAAATCACTTTTATCGAGCATTTCTCAATACAGCTTGCTCAATCACCCTTCAAAGGATTTGATAAATTAATAAACAAGGAGTTACGTAATGTTTGATCTAAACCAACTCTACCAAGCCTATCAAATATTACGTAACTCCAAGCTCATTAACCTATCAAAAAACTTTGGTCGAGTTACTGGACAAATCAAATGATCTCAATTTCTCAGCCTTTTTGCTTATCGCTGTTCTCCAATATGGATGACAAGATACCCGCCATGCAAAATTCTACACAGTCGCCAGAAATGCTTGTAAGGGCGCAAGTCTTCAGAAGGCATCAATAGTAATCTCTCAATATCAAGTGATATTAAGAGATTACTAGTCATGCCTTCTCAAGACTTTTGCTACGACAAGAATTTCTGTTGTTGACAAGATATCTGCATGCAAAAGTCTACACCGTCAGTAGAAATTTTGCCAGATCGAAAGTCTTCAGAAGACATTATTAATAATCTATCAACATCAAGAAAGTCTTGTATGAAAGTCTTCAGAAGACATTCGAAAATAAGGAAGTTTTCAACAATGACTACACAGAATTACGACATCAACAGCCTCACCAGATTTATTCATCATACAAAAGAAAAGGCAGAAATATTTTCATTCGCATTTTATTTGTTTAACAACCAAACAAAGATGAAATGAATCTAGTATTAGTAATGCTAGATTTAGTTCATCTTTGTTTGGTTTGTTAAGTAAATGACATGCGAATGCAAATGCATATATTTTTGCCTTTTATTTTGAACGTGGAGAGAATCTAGTGAGGTAGTTGATGGTAATTATGTGTAGTCATTGCTGAAAACTTTCTTATTTTTTAATGTCTTCTAAAGACTTTCGTACAAGACTTCCTTGATGTTGAGAGATTATTAATAATGCCTTCTGAGGACTTTCGCTCTAGCAAGAATTTTTGCTGGCGGTGTAGACTTTTGCATGGTGGATATCTTGTCATCAGCAGAAATTCTTACCGTAGTGAAAGTCTTGGGAAGGCATGAATAGGAATCTCTCAATATCACTTGATATTGAGAGATTACTGTTGATGCCTTCTAAAGACTTGCGCCCAAACAAGCATTTCTAGCGACGGTGTAGACTTTTGGATGACGGATATCTTGTCATCTATATTGGAGAAGAATGATCTGCCAAAAGGTTGAGAGACTGAGCTCGTTTGATTTGTGCACTAACTCAGACAAAGTTTTTTGATAAGGTAATGATCCTGGAGTTACGTAATGTTTGATAGGCTTGGTAGAGTCAGTTTAGATCAAACGTTACGTAACTCCTTGCTTATTTATTTATCAAATTTCTTGAAGGCTGGTTGAGCAAGATGCATTGAACAACACTCTCTAAAAGTGAGTTGTTCAAGGATTGGGACTACTGCTTGATTGTACATCAACACATTTTGACCTAAAAACATACACAGCGACCCTACATGTATTCTTTAAGACTTCTGAACAAAGTATTTTGAAGGGCTTCTAGAATGCCACAACTTTGAATATGGTGTTCCTGATCGAGCTCACAAAAGATCAAGAACTCTATACCAAATTCAAGACGGCAACGACAAGCTTGACTACTAAATCAGTAAGCTGGAGGCAAACTTGAAAATTATTGAAATTCGCATACTAGAGCAAGCCTCTAATGTTCTTCAAGATCTGTTGAAAGCATGCTAAGGCTATAAAACACAATCAATTATAACCATATTGCTAAGGAATTAATGATACTCAATTTTTTTTTCAATCTCATTTGTGGTTCCGATCAGGTCAACAATAGTGGACCTAATCGAAACCACAAACAAGAAGGCATGTGATACAATTTAAAATTCAGAAATTGCTGCCTTCGCTTAGATTCCTTACTTTAACTGCAGTTGCTATTGGCGGAAGTTTTCTAGACTTACTATACATCATTTCAACCTTTGATGCCCTTAAGGCGGAAACAAGAGATGGATTTTTCACTACCGGATACACTTTCATATTTGCACTTGATACAAATTTCTCATGTAAATGTCTATTTGATAATTAAATCAGATATGTCATATGTTGCAACAAATATGAATATCTGTTGGAAATTTTCAACAGTTCAGTCATTTGTTAATTGCAATTGATTTAGGTGGAACTAGAGATGAATGAGATCATAGGGTCAACTACAACTTCATTAAGTCTTTACAATTGCATAGTGTTGGTATTGCATTCATCCCGACTCGAGTCATCGATCGATCACTCTGAGTTGAAATGAGTTTTCATTAACTTAATGTTAAGATTAATAGTACGTAAATTGATTTAGGTGGAACTAGGAATGAATGAGCTCATAGGGTCAACTACAACTTCAATTGAGTCATTGCAATTTATGGTGTTGGTATCGTGTTCATCCCGACCCGAGTCATTGATCGATCACTCTGAGTTGAAATGAGTTCTTATTAACTTAATGTTAAGATTAATAGTACCTAAATTGATTTAGGTGGAACTAGGGGTGAATGAACTCATAGGGTCAACTTCAACTTCAATTGAGTCATTACAATTGCATGGTATTAGTGTTGTATTCATCCCGACCCGAGTCATTGATCGATCACTCTGAGTTGAAATGAGTTCTCATTAACTTAATGTTAAGATTAATAGTACCTAAATTGATTTAGGTGGAACTAGGGATGAATGAGCTCATAGGGTCAACTACAACTTTAATTGAGTCTTTGTAAATGCATGGTGTTGGTATTGCGTTCATCCCGACCCGAGTCGTCGATCGATCACTCTGAGTTGAAATGATTTCTCATTAACTTAATATTTTAAAAACTATATCTTTTGAAATTTTAAACTTTAATTAAGATCAATTCGGACCAAATTAACAATTTCAAAACTTGTCATTCTTTTTCAAAATTACAAATCAACCCATACAAATCATTCATTTACGGGAAAAACTTTATCGCATTTCAATTCTCAAGTTCTCACTCTTCTCTCTCTCTCTCTCTCAATAATACAAACAACAACTACTGAACATATTGCTCAACCTTCAAAATAGATCGATTTTCTTTCCATTTCTGACATAATTGTTATTTTCGACTTCACTCTCGCTTGTACCTGTGGTTTTCTCTGTCTTCGCAAGTGACAGATTTTAGAAGAGTTCTACATTTATTCTTTATTCTAAAAATTAGGGATTTTTAGTTAATAATGAAAAAGATGACTTCTAGTTGTATTATCTTCGAGAATGGGTTAACAATTTCATTTTTTGATGCAAAAAAAGTAGGAAGCACCCGAGAAAACCCTAGTTCTTATATCAGTATTTTGCTGATTATCGTGGTACTATTGGATGGTGTTTGTGGTGTTGTTGGTGGATGTTGGTGGTGGTGTCAGTATTTGTGGTTTTGGTGGTGGTGTCGGTGGTCTTGGTATTGGTATTTGTGGCATTAGTGGTGGCATTTATTGTGGTGGTGGTGGTGGTCCATCTGTTGCAACATGTGGGAGATATGTTGAGAGATATTTAATAGGTATTTAAAAAGATTCCTTATCTATTTCAACTGATGGGTTATCCGTTGGAGTATTTTTTTTTGGTAATGTGGCGTAGAAGAATTTCTTGAAATTTTTCTTACCTTTTTTTAAAAAAATTATACAGACATCAAATGCAATGTATTTTTGTTTATCTATTGTTTGTAGCTAAAAGATGTCTCTCAAAAGAAAATAAACTAAAAGTGGATCAACTTCTGACTACCCAACAAAAAAGGCTAGAATACAGATAGATTCGGAGAAACTTCCTGAACAATCTCAGTCGGGGCAAAATGAAGATGAGGAAAGTGATAACTCATTCTCACCAATGGGGCCTAAATTAATATCAAAATCCCAGCAACATCCTGTCAAAACCATTAGTATCAACAGGTTTCAAGTTGTGATACCGATAGATAGCCCTGATAAAGTAACTGGTCATCTTGTACTTGAATATTAGTTGGGGAAAGGTTTTGATGAATTAAGGAGAATTCTGAAGAATGAAAACATAGACAAACTTTTTAACAAGAGCTGTTTTGCATACTTTCTTGAGCTGCCTGAGGATAGCACTCTCCATTTCCCAATGAGCATGGTATATGGTCTTCTCAAGCGCAGGATCAAGTACACGGAAGATGATAAAGATCCGAAGGAGGCAAAAAAATGATGGATAAAATCTGGATCAACTACTGTGGCATGCCAGTTTGTTTTGGGTTGAAAGAGTTTGTCATAGAGACGGACTTTAGATGCGATCATCCAAAAGAACCTCTCATCAAGGAAACACCCCATAAAGGATCCAACAAACGCAAGGGAAAAAGATAGTTTATTGGGCATTGTTGTACGTAGTAGCTACAAAGCGGAGGATTTGATAGCAGATCTCGAAAATAAAGACATACCAAAGCACTGCAGGGATAAATTGTGCTTAGTTTGGTTTGTCCATTTCGTTTTATTAGCAAGAGACGTCAGGAAAGTCATAGAAGATGATTTGTTGGCGCTTGCTGATGATTTTGAGAAATTCAATGACTATCCCTGGGGATATGACAGCTACTACTTGACTATCCAATATTTACTGACAAAGATATCCACAAGGACGATCACATTGTACGGTTTTCCTTGGGCTTTCATGGTAAAATTGATCATGATTTTTATTCATCCATTAATTTATATTGAATATAGTTATATTATGACTATTTTTTTCTTTCTTCCTATTTACATTTCTTAGGCTTGGGCATGTGAAGCCATTCCCCCCCCCCCCCTCCGAAAGTAGTTCAAGGATTACCCGAATAAGGTTTCTCATCCAAGGATCCTTAGGTGGTTGCCGGCTGTAAAGAGCAGCAAAAAAAATATTAAGAGGTAGGAGGCTGATTTATTTAACCCTCCGAATGATGCAGTACCTCTTCTTTCAATTAAAATAATTTTTCTTAAAGAAAGATATTGAAATAGATGTTCCATCTATTGTGACAGATGGGTCATTTGTTGCAACAGATTACCCATCAACTACAACTGGTGCAACAGATGAGTAATTTGTTGCGACAGACGATCTAAATTTTGCAACAGATTAACCATCTTTTTCTTTGGATCTCTAAACCCAACTCAACAGATTACCCATCTACTGTAAATTATGCAACAGATAGGTAATCTGATGCAACATATTATCAATCTGTTACGACATACAGATCAGCTGTTATGACAGCTAGATCGTCTGTTGCATAAGTTGGTTGTGTTAACATGTAACCCAACTGACTACAAATTATTAGTATATGATTTAAATGCCTCGTGTCTTTTTTTAATAGGTTGTCCATCGTTGGATCTTGCCTACCATTGATAAATTAGGGATGACTTCTTTTCTTACTCTAGGTCTTGTTGATACAAAAGAAGACCCAATGGTAGAGTTAATAAAAAAGGAATTGGATGGAGCAACATCCATAAAAATAGTAGTTAGGTAAGGTCGGCCTAATATTGAAGCTCTTCACAACCAACCTCAAACTGCAACAGATCCGGGTACTTCTTCTGGAGGTGTTGCTACTGGAGTTGTTGATGATGGTGGCAACCATCCTGATGCTGCTGTTGCTGCCAGTCGTGATTATGAGCATGTTGGTGCTTAGCAAAAAATAAATACGTTTGAAAACTCCCCTTGAATAGGTCCCTCTCACCCCTACACCGGTCCCTCCCACCCTTACAGTAGCCCCTCTCACCCCTCTTTACCCCCATGTTCTCATTGCAAATATAAAGTGTACAAGGACAGAGAGGATAAACTCTTTAAAAATCTAGAGGCTATTGCTGAAGTGGCCGAGGAGTTGAAATCCAGGAGAGGTGCCATACCATCTAACAAGGTGAGGGATCCATGCACTCCTACAGTGGCGGTTAGGAGGAAGAGAACGAACATTAGACAAATTCTCTTTATTCTGAAAACAACAAAAATTGCAACTCCTCCCGCTCCTAGAGTTGTTGAAGTTCAGGGGTCGCTGAAGAAGGTGGATATATTCGCGGCACTTGGCAAGGAGAAGAAGAAGGAACTATAAGAAATCATGAATGACAAGACAAAGGTTCAAAAATAACACATCATGCATTCATTTGCCGCTAAAGACATCACGAATATGACAAATATGCATGAGTGGTTCGAGGATAATGTAAGTTTAATTTTGTTAACCTAGCCTTCCAATATACTCCATGAAGAATAATTCACGTAGAATATGTGTAATCTGTTGCAACATAATACATATATGTTGCATAAGTTTCATTAGCTGGGTAATTTGTAAACTGATTCAGAGAACCTTCTGCAACAGATCCTTTCCGCAGTGTTTTTATACTTTACAATTACTACCTATTTAAAAATTGTCTTCATATACCACAGTATGTTGATGAAATTCTCTGCCTCATGAGGGGCAGGCAATTAGCGTACTCGGATGCTTATGAGATGCTGCCGATAGGATAATGGACCTCAACTTCTACAATAATTTCAAGGATATGTACGATGATCTCCATAAGACAGCTGGTCTCGATGGCCAGATTTTTGATAATTTAGTTTCTACTTTCCAATGGGATGAAGACATGATTAACTATGTTAGTGAGAAGAGGCCATATCCACACGGTAAGAGCTGGACCAAGACAAAGAGAATCCTTACAGTCATGAACGTGGAAGTCAAATATTTTCTCATTGTTGAGATGCTACTCTACAAGGTAAAGATTAAGGTTTATGACTGCAACTTATCTGTCTTCAATGAGGATACATTTTTAACCCACATGCAGCCACTCTTGAAGTTGTTTCCCAAGTTATTGACGAAATTAAGTTGATGGATCATTTGCCGGCTGAAGACTTGAAGAAGGAATTATATAATTTTGAAGGTCGAAATAAGAACATCAAGCTCCCAAAAAATAAATCAGTGCAGTGTGTGAGCCGTACTCACTTGCATACATCAGTGTTTGCTGACCGACACAAACATGACTGGTGTGTGCGGCACTGCTGTAGGAAAGATACAATGGGTCTGGTTGAAAGAAAGTAGGAAGACCTATTATATAATTTCCAGCAGATGACCAAATTAAATAGTTGGGGGCCGTGTATAAATAAGAATATATATAAAGACGGAGACGAACACGATAATAATTTTTTATTTCAAGCCACCTCACTTTACATGTAGTGGCAATAATTTTAATGTCTGGCGAAGAATTTTTATAATGCAACAGATAGTATATCCGTTGTAACAGATACAATACCTGTTGTGATAGATTGAATATCTGTTGGAATAGGTTGATCATCTATTGCATTTACATATGTTTCTTAGTCTGTCTGTCGCAACAGATATCAAATCTATTGCAACATATAATCTATTTGTTGCAACTAATAGGTAATCTATTGGAACAAATCAAGAAAGTAGGAAGATTTGTTATATAATTTCCAGCAAATGACTTACGTGTTGCATCTCATGTTGCAACATATGTCTAAATCTATTTGATAAGATATGTTGTCTGTTGCAGCAGATGTATTATCTGTTGCGATATTTGAATTTAGTATTACATTTTAATTAATATGTTCAAAACTAAGGTTTAAATTATATTCATAGACAACATAAAATAAATCAAAGCCTTCAAAACTTACATGAAATAACTCAACAAATAAATGAAATGTAAAAAAATTATTATGGGTACAAATGATCTACTCTACAAATAAATCAACAAGTTAAACCAAGGAGAATAGTTTATTACATTGACGGACTCAAGCTATAAAGATCTACTCAATATGGACAAGTTTTTCTTCATTCGGTGCCACAAAATTCAGCTTTGGTCATCGTGGATATTTAATGTCGCTTGCGTACGGCTTTTGAGCTTTCGCTTCTCCATATCTACATAAAAGAGAAGCATGTATTTTGCGGATTAATCCAGCATCAAGTCCATTATTTGGTACTTATAATCCATCGCTTAAATACTCGGCGTATGCGATAACAAAAAGACCGCAATTCCTGTGTTTTAAAAGATAGATAATCCATATCTTGTAGTTTATGCAAGAGTTGTGAAATTTGTGAAAATGAAACTAAATCATGACACTTAAACTTATAGGCTACCAATGGTTTGTTGAGCAATTCCTTCAACATATTGTACATCAAATGGATTACCCATTTTATCCCGGTATGCTTCAATCGTCGACCAATCAGTATGAACCTTTTGGTCCAAAAAGCCATTCATATCAAGGTAAGTAGGCAATATTTTGGCCAGCTTTTGTATCTCAAACAACATCCCAGAACGTCTTCTTTGAGACATCGATTCAAACTCAAATGCGCCTCTCTTTTAGAACGACGACAGCCAACACCCAATGGAATTTATCACCACATTTGATTGGGATATACACTTCGTCGACCAAATGTCAAGGTAAGCCAGCTGGAATGCTAAAAACTTTCATAATGTTGATTAAGCATTCCCCATTTCAAGAAACTTCCGACAGTTGTTGATTATACCTATCGTAGGCATTATTGATGTAAACTTTATACAAACAATTGTCTGACGTGTATATGTATTGTTCTTGTGTTTGCAACTTGAATTTCTTTTGGAGGTAGTAAAAATGACATCATTGTCCTGCACATATTATCAAATATTTTGGATTATGCGACAAAAAAATTAATACGCAGATGTAATTAAATAAAGTATTAATTAATAGTAATATATATGACATTTAAAGCTCATCATTCCAGCAAGTTTAGGGCTGTAACATCAAATAGAACCAATTCTTCATTCCAAAATATGCAACAACAAAGTAGAAAATATCAAAATCAAGACTCGATTCATTCACTTTGTAGTGTTCGTCATTTTATTTTTTACATGATGATTTATATGTGTTAATGTCAGGTTCTTACAACTAGAATTGTATAAACCAATATCTTTAAAATTGATTTATGTACCTGCCGGCAAGATGCTTTAACAGCCCATCGGCAATCCATTCTGAATAGTCGTTGATCAATTGTGTTAGTTTTTTTGGAGCCTCGTCTGAGATATTGAACCCTTTAAACGGGTAATTCTTCCATTCTCCCGAACTGACAGGCTTCACTTTTTCTTCTTATTTGGAAGTAGTTGATGGACTATCAACTGTGATATTATAATCTTCAACAGTAGCTTCTACCGTGACATCCACCTGGAAAGCCAGAATTGTTAATGCTAATTACAGATATACAACAGATTGTTCATCTGTTACAACAGATGAGTCTTATATTGCAATAGATAGATCATCTGTTGGGATAAATTCAAATAGGTAAATTAGAGCAGTGCAATAATCTCGAACAAATGACTCATCTATTGCAACATAAGACTTATCTGTTGAAATAGATAGCACATCTATGCAACAGATTAGACAACATTTGCAACAGATGTATATATTTGTTTGATAATTTTCAGCAAATGTATCATCTATTGAAATAGATATATGTATATTTATTTGTTGGAACATATGATGTACATTTACCTTCTCAGCTCATGCTGCTATTCTATGGCCCTTGCACACTGAACAACGGTGCAAGACAAAGATAGAGGCATTGTAATTTTGCTTTTTTCAATGCTTTATGATGCCTTGGAAATATTTTTCCTTTTCCTCTTAGCCACCTTGATCTCTAGTGGAGTGTATGAATATGAAATTCTCTTTGATGGAATGACACCCCTCTTAGATGTCATTTCCTCTACAGAAGCAGTTAGTACATTAATAGCATTAATCACTCCATCGTGTTTTGCCTTGCAGTCTTGACATTTGCATGCTGAACATTCGCTAAATATGGCAAAATCTGGAGAAAAATCTGTACAACTAGTATGATCATAATCATAATGGCTTGTGATGGTTGTTGCTCCAAACAATTCCATTTTTATTCAATCAACGACCTTAGGATTCGATAAAATTTGCACAGACCATAAAGAAAGAAAAGTGGTATCTTCAACTCTCGATTGGTCGGAACAAGCCACGGATGAACAATCTAAAATAAATCAGTACATAGATTAGAATGATGATTAAATCATTTAAAATAATCATTAATTAAAATAAAAACTTGATTAGAATTGGACTTACTTCTTCCTTCGGGGGATTGAAAAGATAAAGAAATTTTGTATTTTTATCAGTTTTGACCGACAACCATCTCAAAATTCTTGGACATGAAACTTCTTTCTGGTAGTTTACTTTTTATCTTAAATAAGGAATGACTTCAAATGCCCAAGCCTATAACATAACGCCAATAAATCAAAAGCACTATTAAATAAAAAAATGAATCATATCATGATAAAAGAAACATTTACCATGAAGGCTTATGAAAAGCCATATAAGTTGACTGTCTTTAGCGTTAACGGAGTCAACAAATATTTGAAAGTCATTTTGAAGCTTTCATAACTCCAAGCATAGCTTTTAAATGCCTCAAGATCCCCTGAGAGATTTATTAAACCGAGGCTTATGTTGTTGTTAACATTTATCGTCCAAAGAATATTATGTACAAACCAAACCAAGCACAATGATTGCTTGTGCTTCTTTGAGTGTCCTTTACCTTTTAACACTTCTATCAAATTTTTATTTTTGAAGCTTGGTCCAACAATAGACACCAGGTCATCATGATCACTCAACTTGTCTTTGCCTTTTTTGGGTGTGCGGGGTGATTTTTTTGGGTCAAAGTAGGTATAACTTGAGAAGGAGAAGGAAGATAACATTTTAGTCCAGTAACTATAGCAAACTCCTTCCAACCAAAACAAACAGGCATGCCACAGTAATTTATCCACACCTCATCCATCTTATCTTTGTTTTCATACATAAACTACGCTTGAGAAGATCTTATACCATTTTCATCTGGAAACAAGCATTGTTGTCCTCTGGCAAATCAAGATATTGCCCAAAGCAGTTTTCCCTAAATAAGCATCCAATTTTTTTTTCTCGAAGTATTTTTTTGAAGGCGTCAAAAGATTTCCCTATGACTGACTTAACCCCGAAATCACCCGTTAAATCTATTGCACTATCACGCTATATTCTCACAGGATAATGATCAATGCTAAAGGTTTTGACCAACTCTTCGATGCAAGGGCTATTAGCATTTAGATCAACTCTTTTGAAACATTCCTCCGCCCCGTATTCATTATCTTCTTCTCTTGATTGAGATAACGCTTGTAAAGCAAGCTCATAAAGTGGTGGATATAGCCGAGCTGCTGCACTTGTTTCTTTACTTGGACTTGATTCGGTTTCTTTTCTTTTGGGAGCCATATTATCTTAAATTAACATGAACATAATATAGATTATAATTGATTATTGCATCGTTAAAAAAGGATAACAATAAATCTAACATGCACAAAGGTAAAATAACAGTTCTAACAAACCACACACCTGTTGCACCAGGTATGTTATCTGTTGCAACATATAACCGACCTATTGCAATGGATGAGTAAATCATTGAAAATAATAAAAACAAATTGCTAATCTATTGCACCAGGTATTTTATTTGATGCAACATATAACCAACTGTTCCAATGGATGAGTAACCATTGGAAACCATAAAAACAGATCATTAATCTGTTGTACAGGTAGTTTATCTATTGCAACATATAACCAACATGTTGCAACGGATGAATAATCCATTGAAAATAGTAAAAACAGATCACTCATTTGTTGCACCAGGAAGGTTATCTATTGTAACATATCACCAACCTATTGCAAGAATGAGTAATCCATAGGAAACAGTAAAAACAGATTACAAATCTATTGAACCTGATAGTTTATCTATTGCAACATATAACCAACCTGTTGCAACGGATGAGTAATCCATTGAAAACCATAAAACAGATCACAAATCTATTGCACCAGATAGTTTATCTGTTGCAACATATAACCAACCTGTTGCAACGGATGAGTAATTCATTAAAAACCATAAAACAGATCACAAATATATTGCACCAGATAGTTTATCTGTTGCAACATATAACCAACCTATTGCAAGGATGAGTAATCTGTTGGAAACAGTAAAAATGGATCACCAATCTGTTGTACTAGGTAGTTTATATGATGCAACATATAACCAACCGTTGCAACGAATGAGTAAACTGTTGGAAATTATAAAAACAGATCACTAATTTGTTGCATCAGGTAGCTTATCTATTGCAACATATAACTAACCTGTTACAACGGATGGGTAATCCATTGAATACAGTAAAGATAGATCACTCATCTATTACATCAGGAAGGTTATCAATTGCAATATATAACCAACCTATTGTAACAGTAAAAATAAATCACAAATTATCTATTGCACTTGGTAATTTATCTGTTGTAGACACCTAATATTGTCCCTCTCAAAACCCAATTTATCTATTTTTTTCACTTCGTGTTATCATACACTCTCACCCGTGTGATTATACTCCACAAAAATACAAAAAAAATAACAAAATTCCAATTCATAATAAATTAACAACCTCTAACCATCAAATTAAGACACCTCACCACTACCCCTACACAAACTCATCACTACTCTTTTCCTTTTCCCTCACAAAACAAATTATACACACATAATTTCCATTCCAGCAAGAAAAACACTCAACTCATAAGCACTGACCTCACTACACATTACATCACTCATACCTCACTAATTTTCATCTTCACACACTCACGCATAGCCACTGGAATTACACACAGTAAAGAGATTGAGAGGGAGATCGTGAGAGAAAGATCAGAAATAAAGAGATAGCTGGCAGCAGAATGATGTGAGGGACAGAGATTGAAGGTGACCAGAGATCGAATACGGTGATGAGCAGAGAGGAAGACGCAACAATAAGAGAGAGTGAGCTGAAATCGAGTGAGAAGTGTGAAAACGCAGAATGGAGATGCCCCAGCTGATTGGTTCAAGTTTTCCAGCGAACGGATCATCGGAATCCACCGTCTCTCTCCAAAAATGATCCATTGGAAAACAACCACTTCCTTCATTAATTATGGTGAAAACCACAATCGAATTCGGCTACTTCTAAAAAGGTTCAAATTAGTTTTGGTTCGGGTTTTGTTGATTCCCTGTTCTCAATGATTTCTTGTTTGGTTCGGATTTCTAGATTTTCATGTTTGGGTTTAGGTTTCCATTGAAATTCTTATTCCGGATATTCTACTATTTCATACTGGTTTGGAATTCGGATCCGTTCGGGTTGTGGGTGCTCAATTTTGAGTTGGTCCAGACGTTGTTGAGGTTTTTATCGTTCGAGAGTTTGGGTTTCGACTTCATTCATTCGCTATTTTCAATCAGAATTCGAATCTCTTGAGGTCCAATTCTCAACTTTTTTCTTTTGTTATGTTTCCGAAGTTGATGATGTGATTTCATGGTGTTTTGAATGTATGTGAATTCTCGCAATTGGGGTGATTTAATTTGTTGACTTTATATTAAAATTGATTAATGGTTCTATTGAGAACAACTTGAGTTTGTTTTGGGGTAAATGAAATCGAGTTGAGAATTAGAAGGAAAAATGAATATTGATTAATTTTGATGGAATGGTGATATGTTGAACTTGGGTAGGCAAATTTAGGAATAATGATTTGTTGGAACGTTTGAATATGCGCATGATTGGTTCGTTCTACTTTATCGCACGAAAAGTTTAAAATGTACTCATTTGGCCGGGGAATGCCCTAGAGGATTTGTATTGATTTATCCGGGGAATGCCCCGAAGTAGCATGTACGCAAAGGAGGCTCGTGATCAAGGCCCGTAACGTCCGATGGAGTTTATACAAGGATTAGTTTAGAATAGAATAGGTTTTATATTTTTAGCACCTCTTTTATTTTGGACTGTATAATTTGGACTGAACATTATTTTGTTTTTTTTAATTTTGTGTAATTTGTTTGTTTGCTTATTTTGTATGTTTATGTGGTTTGTACATTTTATAGTGTCAAGATTAGCCGATACGCTCTACCAAGCGACCGTGGTCGAACCACGGGATCAAGGGGTGCCTAACACCTTTCCCTCGGTCAACAGAATTCCTTAGCCGGAATCTCTGTTTGCAAACCAGTTTTAAAAAGTCAAATTATTTTGAAAAGAATTTTCTAAAGGTGACTTGGCACACCGAATTATGCCAAGTGGTGACTCTGATTTTTATTGTTAAAGGTCCTTTTCAGAACAAATTCTTCTTTTGTCACTTGATAATAAAAACCTTTTTCGAACTTAAAAATCTATTCTTTTGGAAGTAAAAAAAGGGGTGTGACATCTGTTGCGACATATAACCAACTTGTTGCAACGGATGAGTAATCCTTTTGAAACCATAAAAGAGATCACAAATTATCTGTTGCAAAATATAACCAAACTGTTTCAAGGATGAGTAATCCGTTGAAAAAAGTAAAAATAGATCACTAATTCGTTGCACTAGGTAGTTTATCTATT